>NC_133666.1:694824741-695044852 GCF_037893015.1 Macrotis lagotis
CAGGGAGGAACACAAGTCTGACTAAAAGTGTGATGGGGAAGGTCTGTTGTGTGGAGAACAGAGGCTGGATCTGGAGTCAGGAGACCAGTTGACTGTGATGTTAATTAAGCAAGTCCCTTTGCTCTCCTGTTCTCCATCTCCCAGCCAGTTCTACTCTACTTCGCTGCAGGATATTTGGAAAGAAAGTGCTTGACAATCTTCAGAACCAAAGAAACTCAAGTGCTTCTATTATTATTATTATTATTATTACTATTACTATTATTACTATTATCATTATTGACACCACTCCATCACCACTAGGGTAGAGGCACAGTCCAACAGGGAGCTTCCTCTGTACTGGAACCATGGGAGTCTCAGAGTCTTGGGCAGAAGGGAAACCTCATCATTCGGATAGAGGGCTTTGGCATGCTCTGCCAGGTACTCCCTTAACCTCAGTTGACTTGAGCCTCAGTTTTCTCATCTGTTAAATGAGGGGGGTGGACTTATGATCTCTTAGGCTTCCTTTAGCTTTGAATCCTAGGCTTCCACTGTCCTAGGTTGCCCAAGGCACTGTTGGTCACATGAGATAACTTGGGCAAAGTGCCTAAAAGGAGGCCTCCTGCAGTATGGAAGGAAGGAGACTCTGGAGCACCTGTCTGGGGGCAAAGGTGCAGAAGAGAAGGGCTTCTAGGATATTGAGGCAGAGGAGATGCTTGTAAACCTATGTAGGATGGGGCAAGGTGAGGGTTTGGCTGCCTTTATTCAGCCAGGGGGCCTCTAGGAACAATGTCACATCCTTGGTGGTAATGTAGACACTGGATGACCGTTCACAGGTAAGGGCAGAACCTTTCCAACACAATGATTTTCCATCTAGTGCATTTCTTATGGAATCCCTAAGCATTCTTGGGGACCAGTAGCTTTCCTCTCCTTGGAGGCCCACTCTCAAGCAGGGCATGAAGAGGTTCTTTTTTGCAGAGGAGGGACAGCCTCTGACTTTGGTCAGGGCTGAAGGAACTTCCCAAAGGCAGGATGGAAATTCTTCTGCCACAGGGAGAGAAGAACCTCAAAGCGCAAGGACTCAAGAGCTGAGAGGGGCCAGGGACAAATGCACTTGAAGAGAGGAGGGTCTGAATCTGAGAAAGATGGAATGGCTCATTTGAGGTCAAGGCCAAGAGCTAAAATTGCCATTTAGGCCCTCTGAGGTCACTTAGTCTGATTAGTCTCCTGGCTCTCCCCAATATGGGTTTAAAATGGTGGGGAAACATGAGTGGCAAGTTGGAAAAAAGCACTATCATCCCTGGACTAAAGCCTCCCTGGGCAATTGGAAGCCCCACCAACCAGACTCCCTCCCTGATCTTTACATTTTTAGAAGAAAAAGGTGTACTTTCTGATCCCAAGGAATGAGTTTGCACAATTTGGCTCATCTTCCTTTGGCTCCATTTACAGGCCTCAATGGTGGCCACTGGATGGACCTCAGAACACTCACTGATGGTCCTGGAAAGTCCACACAGATAGATTCTGGTCCTTTCCCCAGGAAAGCCTATTTGCGCTCTTACTTTAGAAACATTTCCACAACAAAGGTAGCAATGTTAGAGGTTCTTTGCAGCATGGCCATGTGACTCTCCAGCACCCCTGTTACCCAAGCATTTCCATTAGCCAGTTGTTCCATATGGCCAATGACCAACCCTTCCCACTGGCTCAGGCACGACCTGAATATTCCTGCAGGATTTATTCCAGATGACTTGGGCCCATGCTTGATGCCTGTGAATTTATGCCATCCTTGTTTTTCTACACCAACAAGTCAGTTTGGGATTGCTCAAACAAATTCCCTCATCTTGTCTCCCGAGTGTTTTGAAAAGCATCGGATGGTGGCTCATTTATGGGCCCCTTTTTTTAGACAGATGGGACATAGCCTGAGAAAAAATCCAAACCATGTGAACGGGTTGGGGGGAAAAAATACCAGGCCTCCCTCCCTCCTGAGCCAGACGCTGCAGACAAGTCCTTCTGTATCACAAGCACCCTGTGATTAATTAGCTGGGGGTCTGCAACAACTCCTCTCCATGGCTAAATATTTTTTCAGCCTATCAGACTGTTAGTGCAAAGCGGGATAAATGACACAGGGCCCAAGGCTCCTGACCTTCAGGTTCTGTTGCTCATCCAGGCTCCAGACACAGAGCACCTTCTCCGAGGAGCCCGACACCCCCTTGGCCTTTCTTGAGTCAAAGTCAAGGCTCATGACTGGCTCCTTGTGGCAAGACAGCCGGCTCAGTATTCTCCTCTCAGCGATGTTCCACAGGACCACCGAACCATCCTCATACCCAGCCAGAAGGAGTGGACGAGAGCTGGAGGCAGGCTGTGGGGAGAGGAGAGAGTCAGTCACTGCTCTTCCCTCCCCCTGAGAACTACAGGGCGAAACGCAGCCTCCATGTGACCCACTGGGCTGGGTTGGGCGGTCCATTGGGAGGCTTGACCCTTGGTCTCCAGACCTGGGTCAGGCTGCTGCCACTTTTTTTTTTTTTAAAAAACCCATTTCCTCCTCTAAAGACCCAAAGGGCTGGCTTTGCTTCAGAATTCTGGGATTTGAATCCTGAGATGTTTACTATGTTCAAGGAGTGCTGCGCAGACTCTCTTAATAGGTGATCTATCTGCCTAAGAGGCGGGGTCTGAAGTCGGGGTGTTGGGAAACACAAATGTTTGCTAGCCTTCAGACTTAACCAGAGGAGGGCTGACCCACAGGGCACCCAAAGGAGATGGAACTTCTGAGGGTCCCAGGGACAAGTCCAGCAGGCTCAAAGGAGGTGGCCTCCCCTTTCTGGATCACTCAGACTCCCAGGGAGCACTTGCAGCCAGACAACTCCCTTTTTGGGGCAGCTGTCTCCACACATAACGCTGGGAGGGCCAGTTGCATACAGATGAGCCCCTTTTACAGATAAGGAAACTGAGGATCAGCTGACCCTCAATCCTTAGGTGCCTGTGCCAGGCTCAGCACATACAAAGACAAAGATCAAACAATCCTACCCACAATCACCCCAAATGTGTGGCCAGCATCGTGAAAGTCAGAGCCTAGGCAGACTGGGGTCTTCTGATGCCAAGCTGGGGACTCTTTCCCCTTTCCAAGGTTCCCCACCCCCAATGTTAAGAACATTCCTGAGAGTCACTGTCAACTCTCTGATTTTCTTGCTGATACAGAAACCCCTAACCTGGAACTTCCACATCTGGTGGAGGGCTCCAAGCCTCCTCTCCTCCTATCCACTGGGGTATTTTTCTGCCCTTTCTTTTTCCTTAGTCTTTAGAATCCCATTTATCTCACTGCGTCGCTTGCTTACCTGTTTAATCTCGCCGGCTGAGAAAAGTTGCCGGCTTTACTCTGGTGAAAAATGAAATTTCTGGGCTTTGTCAACCTCCCTGCTGAAATCCCCTTCCTTCCCCCTCCCCAAGAAACTGCTTCGTTACCCAAGAGTTAACTGGTTTGGAATCCTGCTGCAGCCAATCTAGAGCGATTTTGATTAATGAGGTCACAGGTCAAAGGGCTCGGCACCCTGGGCAGACACCTAATTTATTTAAGCCTCTGAAATAACTCTGCAAGAAGAACGTTACTGGATTACATGTCACCCAGAGGAAAATATTCATCATTCCCCTGGCAAAAAGAGTGATGAGACTGCCCTTGGTGACTGGTCATGGGAGGGGGCGAGGTCCAGGGAAAGCTGGCTCTGGGCAGGCGCTAGCTTGTGGTTTTGGGCCCTAGAAAACCCAGGGGAGCCAGGCCTGGGGTCTGCAGCCAGGGGATGGACCCGGTCCAGCAGATGCCATCTGATGGACTTCTCTTTGCCCACACTAGGTATGATTTTAAGAAAAGTCTGGCCAGGGTTTTACAGGATTGATTTCTCATCACCCAGGGTTTCTGCCAAACTCCCAGTGTCCATGGCGTGGCTCTGAACTCTGACCCCAGCCTGGTCCTAATTTGGGGGAGGAAACAGGGAGAAGGACATGATTTGGCAAAATGTTTCCAACTCTGGGTCAGCAAAAAAAAAATCAGGGTAAAACTTGATCTCTGGACCCCCATGTTCTAGCCACAGCCAACCAAGTTCAAAAAAGACAGATTTGCTTGCTATTAGGGCTGGAAGTTTGGGCACAGCAGGGGAAGGAATGATCAAAAGAAACCCATGTGTCCCCACCCCCAGCCTCTGCCCCATCTCAACAGGCATATTGAATCCAGAATGCTTCCATGGGCCCATCCTTCATCATCTGTAACGTACCTAAGTCCCCTCTACCCTGGCTGAGTCTCCTCATCAGCCAAATAGGGAGAATGATGGGAAAGCTCTCTATCTGGCAAAGCTGGGGGAGAACAGAAGGGTCCCCAGAGGACAGTATGATCACTGTCCAGTTGGGAAAGCCAGGAGCCCCCTGAAGAGAGGAGCTGCCCCTACATGGCTGTGTGGGACTTAATCTGAGACTCACAGGGTGCTATCAGCTTCCACAAGGGCAACTCACACCCCTCGAGACTAGAGGAGAGGGGGCAGAGCCAAGATGGGGACAAGAGAGGAACGTCTCTTAGGTGCTCTCTCATAAAACTTATAAACTAAGGACTCTAACTACATATTTGAGAGACAGAACCCACAGAGCGATCCAATGAGTCAGTTCTGCTACTCAAGGTAACCTGGAAAAGACCAGAAAGGCTCTGCTGCCCGGGGTTGGAGGGGCGGCCCGCCAGAGGGGCAGCCTGCCAGAGCAAAAGAACTTCAGCTTCCCAGAGGCAGCCCCAGGGCACTGGGAGCCGTGGCTCATGGCAGCAGGGGAGTTTCCTGACCTACGCCCTGGGGAGTACTAAGCACAAATTGGGGGAACAGCGGGGGACCTCTGCCAGAGTGAGCATGTGAAGCCCAGCCCTCAGGGCACACAGTTGAGCAGTTTGGTCTTTCTGCAGCCCAGATCCAGGAAACAGAAGCAGGCAGAACCCATAAGCAGGAGCCCCCAGGGCATGAGCCCATTGAACCTAGGGAGGGAAGTGGAGAGAGAGAGACTGCCGAGTTCTACCCCTGAAACAGGACTCTGGGGTTCTGACCACATTCAGATCCCCATCGCAGTCTAGGCCCCCTCCCCCACCTCAGCCCCATGGCAGAGGGGGGGCACATATGGTCAATTCACAGACCAGGAAGGAAGACAGAGCCTCACACACACTGAGATCCTTGTGGGAGTGTCCCAAAAGCTTGGGAAGCACCCCCAAAACAGGCTTAGGCTGGGAAAATGAGCAAGCAGAGGAAAAAACAGGAACACCATTGAGAAATATTTTGCCTGTGAGCCCAAGAAGGATCAAAACACTCAGTCTGAAGATGAGGAAGCACAAGCTCCTGCATCTAAAGACTCCAAGAAAAACAGAAATTGTGCTCAGGCTATGACAGAGCTCAAAAAAGACTGAAAATCAAATGAGGGAGATAGAAGAAAAACTGGGAAAAGAAATGAGAGATGGAGGAAAAACATGAAAATGAAGTCAGCAGCTTAGTCAAGGAAATCCAAAAAAATGCTGAAGAAAATAGCATGCTAAAAACCAGCTTAGGTCAAATGGATAAAACAGTTCAAAAAGTTATGGAGGAGAAGAATGCTTTAAAAAGCAGAATTGGCCAGATGGAAGAAGAGATAAGAAAGCTCTCTGAGGAAAACAAATCCTTCAGACAAAGAATAGAACTCAGGGAGACTGACGAATTTAGAGAAATCAGGACTCAATACTTCAAAACCAAAAAGAATGAAAAATTAGAAGAAAATGTGAAACATCTCATTGAAAAAAACTGATATGGAAAACAGATTTAGGAAAGATAATTTAAAAATTATTGGAATACCTGAAAGTCATGATCAGGAAAAAAGCCTTGACATCATTTTCAGAGAATTACTACAGGAAAATTGCCCTGATATCCTAGAAGCAGAGGGCAAAATAGAAATGGAGAGAATCCACCAATATCCCTGAGAAAGAATCCCCCCAAAAAAAACCAACCCCCAGGAATATTATAGCCAAGTTCTAGAACTCCCAAGTCAAAGAGAAAATATTACAAGCAGCCAGAAGGACACAATTCAAATATCGTGGAGCTGCAGTCAGGATCACACAGGACTTAGCAGCAACTACATTAAAAGCTCGTAGGGCTTGGAATATAATATACTGGAAGGCAAAAGAGCTTAGAATGCAATCGAGAATCAACTATCTAGCAAAACTGAATGTCCTCTTCCAGGGAAAAAGGTGGACTTTCAATGAACCAGGGGAATTTCAAATGTTCCTGTTGGAATGGCCAGAGCTGAACAGGTTTGATCTTCAAATACAGGACTCAGGTGAAGCATAGGGAGTGGAGGAGAGGGGGGGAAATATGAGGGACTTAATGATGATGAACTGCATGTATTTCTGTATAGAAAAATGACACTGATAATACTCATATGGACCTTCTCATTTAATAGAGCAGGTAGAAGGAGATTTTATAGTAGGAGCACAGGAGAAAGCTGAATTTGAAGATAAAATATGGTGTAAAAACTGAGTCAATAGATAAAAGGGAAATGTAATGGGACAAAGAAAAAGGAGAGGGGGAATAGGCCAAGATATTTCATATAAGATTTTTCTTTATTACAAGGAGCTATTGCAATGATATGGAAGGGAGAAGGCAAGGGGGAATGAGGGAATCTCTGTTCTCATCAGAGGTGGCTAGGAGAGGAAACAGCATATATACTCAATAGGGTATAGACATCTGGAGTAAGAAGGAGAGAAGGGGGACAAGGGGAAGGGGTGGGGATGTGAATGATGGAGGAGAGGATGGACCATGGGGGCAGAGTGGTCAGATATAACACATTTTCTTTTTTACTTCTTGCAAGGGGCTGGGATTGGATGGCCTGTCTGGGACCATAGGCCCAGGTAGATGCTGGGCTTAAGGGGTGATATGGATCCTTGGGGCCCCAGGACCAGGGATCTGTCTGCTGTGCCACTCAACTACCCGACAGCAGAGTCAAAGTGAAAGGAGAGAGAAAATATAGTACATGGTAGTGGAGAAATATGAAAGGAGGGAGTTGCAATCAGCAATGGCAACAGTGGAAAAATATGGAAGTAACTTTTGTGATGGACTTATCATAAAGAATGTGATCCACTCATGACAGAGTTGGTGGTGTTAGAACACAGACTGAAGCACATTTATTATTATTATTATTATTATTTGGGGGGGTGCAGGGCAAATGGGGCTGGGTGGCCTGCCTGGGGCCACATAGCAGGGTGATCTTTGGGTGTCTGAGGCCGGATTTGGACCCGGGTGTGCTGGGCTCAAGGGCCAGTGCTCGTCCACCACCCAACTGCCCCTACTATTATTATTATTTTATTTTATGTCTTTTTTTTTCTTTTTTTGGTTTTTGCAGGGCAGTGCGGTTGGGGTGGCTTGCATGTCACACAGCTGGGTGATTGCTGGGTGTACAGGGCCAGATATGGGCTCAGGTGCTCCTGGCTCCAGGGCTGGTGCTCCATCCACTGTGCCACCTGGCCATACCTACAATCATTACTATTATTTTTTTAATTTTAATTTTTTTCTCTCCTCTTTATCGCTCAGGCAAGTCCTATATTTTTTTGGGAGAGGGAGTATTTTGTTTACTCTTAAACAAGAATATTTTATTAATGTATAAAAACATTATTTGTACAAAATGAGAATAAATAAATATTAAATAAAAAAAAGACTAGAAGAGAAAGTCTCAGTGAACCTCTGGCCAGCAGCCCCAATCTGCTACCAGGCTCTGGCAGTCCCTCTTGGAGCCGGGTCCAGGATGTGCTAGTCTGGAACTAGCTCCAGACCCCAACAAGGTGGCCAAATTGAGGGTAAGCATACCAAGAATCCAGGCTAAAGCTTGTGCTGCTCTGCCACAACTGGGGAGGAGCCAGGCTCACCTCCATAGGATGGTGAGGCAGTAGACCCACATCAGATGCACTCACAAAGAGATTTGCTATTCAGCCCTGTCCGTGTTGGCAGGACTAGACTGTAAATGCCCTGCAGGCAGGGAACATCCTGAGTGGCCAGCTCTTAACTTTGCATGGTACTTGGATATCACTGCATTGTTTTATCCCTTGGTCTCAGGGCACGGTGAGGTGGGCAATACAGTCATGACTGTTTCCATTTTGTGCTCAGAGAGACTAGTGATGTGCTAAAGGTGCAGAATAATTAAATGACTGTACCAAGACTGGACCCAGAGCACTGGAGAACATGGCCCTGTTACTAGGGCATTCTAATCCTTGAATAAGGGGGGCTGGAACCATGATTCCAGCCCCAAGGGCTTCACTGAGCTTAGCACAGTGCTGGGCAAGATTCAATAGAGAAGATCATCTAATCTCTGTGGCTCCTTGGGGAGGACACAGCTCCCAGATAGAATGACAAAGCCCCCAGATGAAACCACTCGGCAATAGTGGCAAAGTAACATATGAGAACTGCAAGGACTGGCACATGGTGGGTTCACCTTAAAAGGACAGTGACTTTGATATGTAGTCTGAGCAAATAGAACAGTGGCTAAGCCTTTCTTAGGGAATGTCATTTCTTGCCAATAGTTGAAGGTATCAGAATATCTTCAATGGACAAGACATCTGATGATGTCATGACACTGTGATCCAGCCAAACTGGCCTTTTTTTTTCACACACACACACACATGGACACACACACACACACACCATCTCTCTGTGTCCCCCAAGTCTGGATATTCTCCTTCACCTGTACTTCCCAGAATCCCTCTCTTCCTTTAAGATGCAACAGAGGCATTACCTTCACACAGCATTTTCTTTTTTGCAACGCAATGGGGTTAAGTGACTTGCCCAAGGTCACACAGGTCATTATTAAGTATCTGCATCCAGATTTGAACTCAGGGACTCCTGACTCCAGGGCTGGTGCCTTATCCACTGCGCCACCTAGCTGCACCCACACAGCCTTTTCTGACCCTTACAATTTTCAAACAAAGCAGTTAGTCAGTTGCTTGCATCTATCCAGATTTATTCTCTTCATATGAATTGTTTAGAATAGAAACTCTTTGCAAGTGGCAAATTTTAACTTGGACTTGGACCCTTGGCACCTGGGTCAGGATCAAACAAAGAATAGACACTTGATAAGTGCCTGCTGATCAATGAAGTCTGATCAAATAGAAAATTCAGCCAGTCCCTTCTCTGGAGGAATGTACATTCTAATGAGGGAGGCTCAGTGTCAGAGGGAAAGATCCCATGGTTCTTAAGAAGCAGTAATAATTCTTAGCAAAATTTGGGCCTCTCCTTGAATGATATTTCCATTAATGAAATCAGCAGCTTCTGATATTGAACCACTGGACAGGGTCAAGTACTTGGGTGATGAGAACTTTCTCTTCTGAGTCTTCAGGAAACACAGCTGAAGCATCACAACAGCAGTTCCAGGCAGTATCTTTACTGGAATTTTATCCCAGGATGATGGCAGGAGTTGGGCTGGAAGCATACCTATTCCAAAGGTTCTTGGACTCAGGGTATTAGTCTAACTCTCTCTGAGTCTTATGGAAGATGATGATGAAGAAAAGTGATTTTAATTTTTTGGGGGGATTCCAAGGTTGTCCATAGGTGATGCTTGTGGATGGTCTATTAGAAGATCATAAGGTCCACAGCAATGGACAAAGAGAGATGTCCTGCAAAACATAGTGGGTACAATTGTCATGGTAGCATCCTGTGTGGTCATCTTCTTTCTTGTAGGAACATTGGCTATGCTTCCCTTTACATTTAGGGAACAAAGTCTGGATTTGTACATGGTGGTATTTCCTGCAGTCAAACAAAAAGGGAGGACTCCAGAATTATTGTGAACTCATGGATGAGAGCTATCAATGATCCATATAGTTCTCTAATACTTATGTAGCAAATATTCCTAAATCTTTCCTTCAGAGACTTGGACACAGTGGACCTTTACATATATGTGTAAAAAATATAAATATATTACAGCTAGTTGCTTTGAAGGAAGACTCTTTAAATCAAGGCCTCCTTTGACAGCATAATCCAGTTCTTTGCTGGCCTACCCAAGCCAGCATCCGAGCCAAATTATATCTGTCTCAGCACCTCATTTGTCACTCTACAGCTGGAGTTCTCAGGTACTGTGGTTTTCCTTGCATGTAGCTAACCAGTTTCTTGAAGGAGAAACTTTTCCAGCAGGTGAAGTCACTCACTCCATGAAACAGCTATGTTTTCTGAACCTAGGACAGGAGGCAGGCTGACCTGAAAGCTCCAATTATCTCTTTAGAAGCATCAGTCCCAAGGCACTGTCTCTGTCACACTTTGTTGCCTGCCTCTGTCTCCTTTACTCCATCCATAGTAACGTGACCATAATATTCTAGACATTAGTCCATTTTTTACTGGGTCCCTTTGGCCATAAGAACATTCTTCTCCATGACCAACTTTCAATCAAAAGATTCTCTAGATCCTGGCTATATACACAACCTGCCTGGTTCATTTCTCCAGACTTTCTCTTAAGTAGACCCAGTAATCAACTCATGTCTGATGCACCTTATGTCCCCTGGATCATCTTCTGCATGATTCCCACCAGCCTTTATGACAGGGGCCTGGTACTGGTTGGCTGGTCAGATGCTGTGCTTACCCAATTGGTGTTGAGTGACATTATCAGTCTTTTGATTTGGTCTCCTGTCTTTTTACCTGATCAAGTTTAATTCAATTCTCCAAGGAGGATTTAGGGAGTATATGACTTTATTAAATGTTGGGGGGGGGTAAGGAGAGATAATGAAAGAGGGTAAAGCACCATCTCTGTCCTTACAGAGTTCCCATTTAATTTTAAGGGAAAAAAAAGACTCACCCACATCTAGAACCAGAAGGGCTGCATGCTTTGGACTTTCTATCAACTGGATCTGATTCCACCAATATCTCCGCCTGAACACTTTTCTCCATGTTCTTCAGGATAAGCCACAACCCAACCCTGGGTCCTCAGTCGTTTTTGGTGGCAGACATTTCACCATGAGAAACAATAGGGCCTCCTCAGGATCCTGTTCTAGTATCTAATTATCTTGGTGGGGATTGAAGGCTTTTTCTGTAGACACTAACACTCCTTTGTAACATAGCTTTATTCATGATTCCTCCTCAAACAACAGGAGATACTGGGTAGGGAGCCCAGACTCTGGGCCAGAGGGGGTGAGTTCAAATCCCTGCTATGCCACTCACTAACTGAATGACCCTGGATTGCTCACTGCCCTTCCCTGTGCCCCAGTGTCCTCCTCTGTGATATCTAGGCGTGTGTGTGTGTGTGTGTGTGTGTGTGTGTGTGTGTGTGTGTGTTGAGTTCTGCACAAACCTTAAGTCTGTCCAGTCTCCTCTTGTCTTTAATTCTTCTAACATTACTACATAGCTCATACTTTCTGACCAGGTCAGTCTTATTTCTCCACCTTCTGTTCAAAGTCCAGAGATTTTGGTAGACTGAAAGGGTAAGTCAATATGATTTTAAAAAATGATTCAGTAGAATTCTTCTCAATTTCCCTCATTTTGGTAGCTGAACTTTGTGTAGAGGGAAATGTTCTTCATACCTTCTGAGGTGGACCATGGACATGGACAGCCTGGCTCTCTAAATGGAAAAGACTTGATGATATCCACAGTCCTACAGTCTGGGGGGCTTAGAGGAAGGTCACTTTTTCAGATAAGGGGGCGCTTTTGGAGCCTACCTCTCCTTTGGCTCAGTAGCAGCTGGAGGTAAGGGGACTTGTTCTTCTGTCAGCTATGTCAGTTCCCTTTAATGATGTATATCCATTTGCTACACACTTCTGGTTGAATTTTTACCTGCTTATACAATTTATGAGTTTCCCTGGGGGTGAAGTATGAACAAGAAAACTTCAAGTCATGGAAATGTTGCCCCAAGGAGGTAAGACTCTCATCAGCTTGCATCCTGAGCCTTCAAACATACCCAGACACCCAGAAACACACACATTTTGGGGAGACAGAATTGCTTTCTCACCATCACTCAGAGCCTAGGTTTTAGTCTTTGAGATCACGACACATTCCTTCCAGTCATGAGGCTGCTGAAGCAACAAAAGGTGCTGATGCCAGGCTTTTAATTAGCAGAGGGAAAGGGCGTCCTGAAGGCCGCAAACCTCCACCAGCCCAGCTGCTTTTTGATGCCAGTGACACAGCACGTTGCTCAATTGTTGTCAGGAGATCTTCAGAGAGAGAAGTGTGACCAGGTACCATTTCTGCCAATTATAGGGATGGGTGAAATGGAAGAAGACTTAGGAAGGGGGGGAGGCAGAATTTCTTTTTTGAAAGAGGTGGAGAGTTATGAAGCAAGGACAGTGCATTTTGCTATGAGATGGACATATTCCATCCATTCCTTGCTAAACCCAAGAGGAACTTGATTTTTCTGGTTCCCCACTCAGATCCGCCTCTGCCTATCCGATGACCAATTCCAATAACCCAGGTAGGAGACAATGATCTTGATCATTGTGATGGAGATGCTGGCCAGGTCACAGGTACCCAGATGAGGCTCATAGGTTCTATCTGGCTGCCCCAGGCTTCTGTTGGGGTCTTCTACAGTGGATCAGCAGAAAGAAGCAGTCTAGTGAGAATCCTTACATTTTAATATTGGCATCCCATTTGATTTACTTTGCTATACCAGGACTGGTCTAGGGTAGAAATGAACATGCTATCATTTTTCATTCAATTCTTTCAGTGGTGAAATGATGGGAAAATGCAGGTGAACAGGCCAGCATAACCAGTCCAAGAGCCCTTCTTTTATGGCAAAAGTAGGATGAAAGGAGGAACCGGCAGCCCAGATATGCCATATACAGGGACCTAAGAGAAGGGCTCCTGGGTTTTTAAACATTCTTAGTACCTCCTTCTATCCCTTAGATCTAGGTATATGATCTCTAATTCAGCTGAGATGGTCATACACCTCAATGGACTATACAGAAAGGCAGCCTAGGGGCAAAGAATATCTTGTTTGGGAGGGCTTCTTCTTGGAGGCTATTATTTAGTCTACCCAAGCATAGACACAGGCCCTGGTCCAGGGACTCAGAGACTCTCCAAGCCAGTTCACACCTGAGAGTTCTCCTGCAAAGGCTGAAGGGGCTGGAGAGAGCAAGGGAACTGGAGGAAGCTAATGCAGACAACTTTACCAAGGAGTTGACTGCAAAAGAAAGGAAAGGTACAGGATATTTTGGCGTGAAGTGACGATAGTAGGACCTTGTGAGGGCTTTTTAAGAATGCGGGGAGGTTTGGTCATATTGGAAGGGTAGTAGGAAGAATGAAGGAGAGGCTGGAAGATGAGAGAAAGAAAAAGAAACAGAAAGGATGAGACAAAGGCAGATAAAGAGCTAGACAGAGATAGATAAAGAGATATACAGAGACAGAAGCACAGAAACAGAGAGACAGATTATAAAAAGATTAAGAAGATGAGGATGAGACTAAGCAGACATAGGGTTGGTTTTGGCAGGGAGAAAGGTCCTCCTGTCCATCAGAGACTGGAGGGAAGAGGAGAGAGTGAAAGAGAATGTCAATGGAGTATTAGGTAAAGAGAATGGGAGTAGAAAGCTCACACTCATAAGGTCGCCTCAATGTTCCCAGGAAAGTAAGATGTGAGGCCTTCTGCCAGCAGCTGAGAGGAGGGGAAGGCTGGGAGGACTGCAGAGGGAAGATGAGGTCTGCAGTGGCTTCTCTGGGGAGTGGGCTCAGAGGAACCAAAAGAGCTCAGCTGAGGCTGGATGATGGGTGGCGTCAAGAGCCCAGTCTGGGACTTGTCCCTGGCTCAGGAGCTAGACTGGAGGAGTCTGGGAGGGGGGCCAGTGCAGAGCACTCATAAGGTCTACACATGAGAGACTTGTGGAATTCTGGGACTTGGCCTTGCCTTATTCCCTAAGGTGTTTTTGCCATTCTGCCCAAAGTGATCTCATGGCATTTCTGCGGCCAAGATAGAAAGTCATGGGCTACATTGCTCGTATGGTTATGTGAACTAGCCAACTGATGGATTCATTAATATGGAAGGGGGTCTCTAGTGGCATGCCACAGCACTCTCTCTCTCCTTGGCCCTCCTTCATACTCTATTATTAAGGAAGACAAATGTGATGAGTCAGATGACACAGTGCTAAGCTCATTCTCTGGATCGATGTCGGAGCTGTGATCCCAAAATACCCTGACAGGTCTGAATGATGGAGTGACACTATCAAGATAAAATTCAGTGAGGATAAATCTAAAGTGTTTAAAACATTTGATGACCAAACCCAAAAGTGGGGAGACCCGGCTCAAACATCTTGGGGGTTGATGGTAAGCTCTGCGAGACTCCAGAGTGTGATGTGAAGCCCAAGCTTCAGCTACACAGAGAGGAGCAGGCACAGAAGGGAAGAAGAGACTGGCCTGCTGGGCAAGGCCCCCTGGCAGAACAAGTCCCAGCTCAGGAGGCACAAGGAAGGGGACACAGGGACAGGCAGTCCAGAGAAACACACTTAGGCCCCATCAGCATTGCCTAAAGGATCTGAAAGCAGTTTACTTGTAAAGGAAGAGACAAAACAGGGATCATCTTGAAATGCTGTGGGGTGGCTGTGCACAGGAAAGACTGAGTGGAGTTGTGAGAGGGGCAGAATTCAGTTCAAAATAAAGAGGAACTTTGGAAAGGAATGGGAGCCATCCATCCCCTACAGGTACAGACCACATGGCACAGGGGTGGGCATCCTGTAATGGAGAGATTGCATGCTTTGATGGAGCAAAGGGACTTTATAACTGCTGAGTGAGCAGGGCTCTAGGCCACCTCTGATCCCACTTTTAACAATCTGGGTGTGAGGAGAAAAGCACTTTGGGATGAGAGCTCTTGTGACTAGAATAAGAGAGAGCAGCACCTTTGGTATTATTAAGTTTAGCAGAGTGTGTACTGCTAAACTAACCAGAAGGCCCAAGTGCATCTAGAGGGAAGACCTATGTGTCAGCCCTTTGCTCCTGGACCAAAGAAAAGTAACAAAAATGAATCCTCAAGAAAAAACAAGAGGCAGACTTGTTCTTAGCAATTACTCAGCACTTTTCAACGAAAGAGATGTTTGCATCCATATACGGATGATCCTTTCTCCCAGCCCAAGGTCCACCCTGCCTTAGGGCCCAAGGGAGCTCCAAGTGACTGGAGAGCTGGGAACACCCCCAAGAGGTGTCCTCTGGAGTCACAATGCACCGACTGCTGCCTTGGCTTGGGATCTCTAGTTGTCGGCTAAAGCCAGGATGAGTCCCCAACTTGCCCGGGGCTACAGAACCTCCCCAGCTATTGAAAATGCATCATGTCCAGTGAAGGGAAGGGACAACCCCGGGGATCTGAAGGCTGCTGCCTGAGACATAGGCATATGGTCTCTGCCAGAGAAGATGACTTGGTGGGCTTGCTAATGAATGGAGGCCCGAATGAAGCCGGCTCCTCACAGCTTCTGCCCAGGACTGACTCAGAGGCAAGGCTTTCACAATGACTGAGTGTGGTTGTATTTCTTACCTTCCACAGCTCCAGGCACATGGGCATGCCCGCTTTGGCACCAACCTCTGGCTTCAAGGTACAGACTGACGTCTTGGACGGCATGTCCAAAACCTGAACCTGACAGTGAGAAAACAAGCTGATTTGGGTTGGCTCCAAGTCACAGTCTTTGCTGAACAAACAAGAGACTTTTTAAGGTGATTAGCGAATGTTGGTGCAGGCTCCTTTTTATTCACTGGAAAGGAACCCTGCAAGCCAGACTTTTAATTAGGCCTAAGCAGGCTCCTGGAGGCCCCTGAATCAGTCAGGTACTGCTTTGTAAAGGCCTCATAAGCCACTCTTCCGGCACTGCCCCAGCTTGGTGACCATGGGACCCTGCCTCCCTTGCTCAGCTCCTCCTCAGTTTTAGATAGACCAGGCCTCTGACTCTCCCTTCCCAGCTTCCAGGAGCTTTGGGGTGCTACAATGCCCATGGATGAATGATGGGGAGGAAAAAGGGCAAAGTCCTAATCCATCCAACCTGTTCCTTACCAGAAGGTTCTAGTACAAAGGGGTAAGATTAATGGCATAAACTTTCTCCCCTCAGTTATATTTTTTTATGAAAATAAGTTTAAAAAAAAAAAACCCAGGTAAGTATCTGTATGTGTGATATGTACTATGCACATAGAATTTAATTATTATTGTATGTAGCTACTGATCTCAGACCTGAAAGTGACCTTGAATGCCATCTAATCCAATTTCTTGTGTGCCCTCCACACATTCCCCCCAAAGTAGCCAGGTAGCCTTGGCTGGAAATCTCTGAAGAAGGGGAATCCCATAGAAGCCCCTCTTCCACTTTCTTGACATCCAACCTAAATTAGTCCTTTACTATGTCAGTTCAGCTCAAGGCTTTTAGTTCTGCCCCAGAGGGCCAAGCAGCCCAAGGGCTCCCCCTCTCTATCTCTATAACAGCTGGTCAAATACCAGAGCGTCCTTATCAGACCTTCTCTCAATTCTCAATAACATAAACCTGAAGTCTCACTCTATTCTGGTTACTCTTCCCTAGATGAAGACCAGAGATCAAATCTGGCTTCAGATTCTTAGGATGAGTGACCCTTCCCCTCTGTCTGACTCAGTTTTCTCCTCTGTAAAATGGAGGGGTTAGGCTGGCTGATCTGAGTCCTTTCCAGCTTTGAGTCTGCAACCCCATGACTCTTTCTACCTGATCAGGGTCCTTCTTAAACACAAGACTCCAGACATGGTCTCACATCTCTCTTTGCATCAGTTCATACAAGTCTTCTGAGGTTTCTCTGAAACCATTCCTTCTGTCATCTCTTTGATTACTTCACATTTATCTACCACCACCTGTTTGGTCTGTCCCAGTTGAGGGACACCCTCTTAACATTACTAGTTCTTTGTCACCACAAAAAGAGATTCTACAAATCTTCTTGTCCATACAGTCCTCTTCCTCATCCTCCCTCTTTGGGGGCAGGCCGAGGAGTGGTATCACTGAGGAGGTATAGTGTAGGAACCTGTTGGACATGGTTTCAAGCTGCTTTCCAGAATGGCTAGATCAGTTCAAAGCTCCATCAAAAGTACATAAGTGCCAGTTTTCCCATAGCCCCTCTAGCATTATCACTATCCTTTTTTTTTTTATCAACTTTGCTAATCTAATAGGTGTGGAGTAGAAACTTAAAATCTGCATTAATTAGCTTTCTCTATTTGTGATTTGAGGTATTTTTCCCTCAGGGGAAGCTAGGTGGCTAAAAGGTTAGAACACTAGTCCTAGACTCAGAAAGACCTGAATTCAAATTTAACCTCAGACTCTCCCTGGCTATGTAAACAGATGACAAACATCCATTTTTCTCAGTTTTCTCATCTGAAAATTAGGAATGATAACAGAGTTGTGAAGGTCAGATGTGAAAATTGTAAAGTGCTATAGAGAGTTTGGATTTCTTCCTTAGAAACTGCCTGGTTATTTTTTTTTTTGACCATTTATCCATTGGGAAATGGCTCTTATTCTTATAAATTTGAATCTAGAGATTAGATCCTTATTAGAGAAACTTGCTACCAAGATTCTCTCCCCTCTCCCCTCAGTTATCTAGTTCCTTTCTAATTTTAGTTGCATTGGTTTTATCTGCACAAAACTTTAAAAATTTTAGATAATCAAAATTTGTCCATTTTATCTTGTGTGATCTTTATGTCTTGTTTGGTCATGAACAAATGTTTCCCTATCAGAGATTTGAAAGATAATTTCCTCCTTGCTCCTCTTATTTGCTGATGATGTCACCCTTTATATTTAAGTCATGTATCCATTATTTTGGTGTGACCCATGGTTCTTAAAGCCTATGCCAGAAAATACAAGCTCTGGCAGGTCCTAAGAAACTGGAAAAGCTTAAACTATTGGCTTGGAAATGGCTTGTGTGAAATGGTGTGTGTGCCTGTGATGAGGGCCAGCCTCACATGGAGACATTTATCACTAGGCTGGCTAGAGCAATTCAGGAAAATGTCTCTAAGATGAGCAAGGGTTGTTTCCTGTAGCCATGGAGGGCCTGCCCTATCTTGAAGAACTAAAGAAATGTCAGCACCAACATCATTCTCTTGTTTTAAGTATGTAGCTTCCCCTTCTTCCTCAGACCTAGCTTGGATAAAACCTGAGGTTGGTCTGTAAAGCAAGGTTATTTTGTCCATATGTATACAGACACAGACATCTATGGTGATTGTACCTCTAACATCCTTTTAACATGCTCTGATGGATGAGTTGGAATAGCTATAGGATAACAGAATGTGACCATTGGAAGAGGAGCTTCAATGGTCATCTAGGTCAAGCCATACATGAATCTCCTTCTAGTAATACAGCTGACAAGTAGTCATTCAGTCTTGACTTGAAGACCCCCAGAGGAGAGGAGTCCAACCCTCCCATCGGAGGCTGCTTTTCCACTGGGATGGTCTCTGTGGGTCTCTTGGCAGCTTTTTTCCAATGCTTCTGATTCTGCCCTCTGGGGCCAAGCTGAACAAGCCTGGGCTCTCCTCTCCAAGAGAGCTGAGCATTCCAAACTCTGCTGCTATCACTCAGCAACAGGCCCCTCTCCCCTTCTGTGGGTCATGCTCTCCAAATTTATCACCTAATCCAGACCATTAGAGCAGCCTAGGGACCCCATCTTGGAATGTTTTTAAATGCATCAAATAAAATGCAAGAAATTGCAGAAGAAATCCATTATATTGAACTGCAGTTATTAAAAAAACAGTTCAAAGACCCTAGGATTAAGAAGCCTGACACATGTACCCAAGTACCCTTTCCTGTATCACTACTTTCATTTCCACATTTTCTCTAATCTTTAGTCTCTCCCTGGACTTGGTTCCCTCCCTGGTGTCTACAACCTCTTAAAACCCCACTAGTGCCTAGGAATAGCTACCCCATAGCTCTTTTCCCTTTCACACCAAACTGACATGTTGCTTCAACTGCCTTCTCACTCCCTTCTCAAGTCTTTGTGGTCTGGCTTCCAAACTGTCCTCTCTAAAACTGATCAACAATCAATTCAGTCTCTGAACTGTCCCATCCAGTGGCCTTTCCCTGTGCCCTGACAGCATTGGGTTCTGCTGCCCAGCCTCCATTGGTTCTTCTCCCTGCCCAGATGGGGCTGCTCTCTGCCCTTAGCTCATTTTGCATTCACATCTCACCCTATCCTGACAACAACATCCTGATTCCCTGGCTTCTGCTATCCTCTCCCTCCACAGACCCTCTCTCTCCCCTGACTATTCCCTTTCCTTTGGGCTTCATGACCATCTCTGAACAGATGCTTAAAGGACAAAAATCTCTGCTGAACTTTGGTCACCAATCGTTGGACACTTGAACTGGATCCTGGATAGACCTTTGTCCAAACATCCCCCCAATCCTCTCCTCCTTGGGACTTCCTGACTTCCGTCCAAGGTACCACCATCTTTTCACTATGTCAGGGCTGTCACCCCGCTACCTACCACCTAGTCAGTCGGCCATCAGACTATCTTTTCTTTACGTGGCATGTCTCTTGGATGTCCCCTTCTCTATCCACACATCATTGCCATGGTTTGAGGTCTCAGCCCCTTGGCTTCCTAGCTAGTCTCTCCACCCACTCCAATCAATCTTTCCAAAGCACAGATGCACCTACATTATCTCTTCTCAGTGAAGTCCAGGGACTCCCAAGCATCTTTTGGATCAAATGAAAACTGTTCGCTGGCAGTGAAAGCTCTTTACAGTTTGGTCTTCGGTTGCCTTCCAAGCCCTGTGATACAGTATTCCCCTTCACATGTTCCACAGACCAGTCCCACTAATCTTGGCTGGTCCTTACACAGGACACGTCATCTTCTGTCTCTATGTTGGAGCAGCAGGGTGAGGGGAGTGTCAGAGGGGAGAAGGAAGGCTATTTGAGAGACAGGTCTTGACAACAGATTGAATATGGAGGGAGAGGGTGAGGAGGAAAGGATGACACCCAGGCTTAAAGCGCGGGAGACTGATGGGACCTTCAATAGTAACATAACAGTTCCAAAAGAAGGGAAAGACAAGAAGTTCCATGTTGGACACAATGAACTATGGAATATCCAGTTTGAGATGACCAAGAGGCAGCTGGAAGTCAGGAAGAAGTTAAAGTTGGATAAGTAGACCTGAGAATTATCAGCACAGAGATGGTAACTACTACGGAAGGAAACCACCAATTTAAATGACATAGAGGGAAAAGAGGGCTCAGGACAGACCTGCAGGGGCACCTATAATTAGAGGGCATAAGCTGGAGGAGGATCCAGTAAAGGAGATAGAAGGAGCATTAAGAGAGGGAGGAGGAGAACCCGGAGAGATGGAGGAAAGAATGACCAACAGAGTCAAAGGCTATAGGTGAATAGAGACTGAGAAAAGACCACTTATGAGATCACTCATAAGAGAAGAAAAAGGAATTGAACAATCAGAATAAGCAATGAGGAAACAAAATGATCACTCTTTGCAGATGATATGATGGTATACTTAAAGAATCCTAAGAAAGCATCTAAAAATTTAGTTGAAATAATTAATAACTTTAGCAAAGTTGCAAAATATAAAATAAACCCAGACAAATCATCTATATATATATATGTATATATATATATACATATATATATATATATTGCCTACAAAGCTCATTATCAAGAAATAGTAAGAGAAATTTCATTTAAACGAATTGTAGATAACATGAAATACTTGGGAGTCTACCTGCCAAAACAAATAAATGAATTAAATGAACACAATTACAAAATGTTTTTCAAGTAAATAAAGACAGATCTATACAACTGGAAAAATATATCAATTACTCATAGACAGGGTGAGCCACTATAATAAAAATGACAATTCTATCTAAACTAATTTGTTTATTCAGTGTCATACTAAACTATCAAAAATTATTTTATAGAGTTAGAAAAAAGGACCACAAAATATATCTGGAAGAACAAAAAGTCAAGACTATCAAGGGAATTAATGCAAAAAATATGAAGGAAGGTGGTTTAACTATACCAGATTTCAAACTAATATTACAAAACAATCTAATATTGGCAAAGAAACAGAGAGAGGAATCAGTGGAATAGATTAGATACACAAAAAATAGTAGTAAATGACCACAGTAATCTAGCATTTAATCTTTTGAGACAAGAAATTGCTATTTGACAACAATTGCTGGGAGAATTGGAAAACAGTATGGCAGAAACTAGGTTTGGATCAGCATTTTACACCATATACCAAAATAAGGTCAAAATGCGGACATGATTTAGATCTAAAGGATGATATCATATACAAATTAGGAGAGTAAAGAATATCTTTCAGATCTAAAGAGAAGGGAAGAATTTATGATCACAGATATTTATTCTCCATAGATATGGAGCATTACAAGATATAAATGGATAACTTTGAATTTATTAAATTAAAAAAGGTTTTGTTTAAACAAAACCAATGAAACCAAGATTAGAAGGAATGTAGAAAGTTAGAAAAAATATTTATAGCAAGTATCTCTGATAAGGAATTCATTTCTCAAATATATAAAGAATTGAGTCAAATGTATATAAATCATTCCCCAATTGATAAATGGTCAAAGGATACAAACAAGCAGTTTTCAGGTGGAGAAAATCAAAGCTATTCATAGTCATATGAAAAAAATGTTCTAGATCACTACTACTTAGAGAAATGCAAATTAAAACAATTCTGAGGTACCACTTCACCCCTATCAGATTAACTAATGACAGAAAAGGAAAATGATAAATATTGGAGGGGATGTGGAAAACTAGGACACAATGCCCCACCAGTGGACTTGTGAACTGATCCAACCATTCCTTAGAGCATTTTGGAATCGGACCCAAAGGACTATAAAACTGCATACTCTTTGATCCAGCACTACCACTACAAGGTCTATACCCCAATAAGATTTTTTTTTTTAAAAAGGAGGTGGGGAGGAAAGGACTTATTTGTACAAAAATATTTATTGCACCTCTTTTTGGTGACAAAGAAGTGGAAATTAAAAGACTGCCCATCAATTGGGGAATGGCTGAACAAGTTGATATATGATTGTGATGGAATATCATTGAACTACATGAAATAAAGAGAAGGTTGATTTCAGAAGAACATGAAAAGACCTTCATGAATTGATACAAAGTGAAGTGAATAGAACCAAGAAAATACTCTATAATAATAGTAATATTATACTATGATCTACTGTGAATGACTTAACTATTCTCAGTGGCACAATGATCCAAGCCAATTTCAAAGCAATCATGAAAAATGCTGCCCACCTCTAGAGAAAGAACTGATGGAGTCTGACTACAGATCAAAGTAGACTTTTAAACTATTTTTTCATGAGTTTTTTTTGGAGCAGTGGGGATGAGGGCTGTTTTCTTTTACAACATGAATAAATATCGAAATATGTTTCGTGTGACTGCACATGTAAAACCTCTATCAAATTGCTTATTGCGTCTCAGGGAGAGATGAAAGGAGGCAGAGAGATTTTGGAACTCAAAATTAAAAAAAAATGAATGTTCAGGGGCAGCTAGGTGGTGCAGTGGATAGAGCACTGGCCCTGGAGTCAGGAATACCTGAGTTCAAATTTGACCTCAGACACTTAATGATTACCTAGCTGTGTGACCTTGGGCAAGTCACTTAATCCATTGCCTTGCAAAAACAAAAATGAATGTTCAAAATTGTTTTTTATATATAACCAGAGGACACACACACACACACACACACACACACACACACACACACACACACGCACACACACAAAAATTTTTAAAAAGAGACCATTGGTAACTTTGGTGAGAGCAGTTTCAGTTGAATGATGGACTTGGAAGTCAGACCATACAGAGTTAAGACAAGAGGAGAGAAAGTAGTCATATCAAATGTAAATGGATTTTTTAAGGAGATTAGTCACAGAAGGAGGAGAGATCCTGGATGATAGTGAGCTGGGAGGACAGATCAAGGGGAGGTCTGAGATGGCAGAGACCCAGGCATGTTTGTGGGCAGTGGAGAGGCCACCTCTGGTGACAAAGAAGGAAGGTGAGAAAGTGGGGAAGATGGCACCAACTTATGGCGAATGGCTTTGTGGTTTCTCCAGCTCTGTTCAGCAGCATGTGGATGGTGGGAGTGATCCAAGGTTGAGGCTTGGCGAGATACAAACAACTGGCAACAAGACAAATAAGCAAGGGACTTGAAAAAAAGAGGAGAGTGTAGAGCTGACCTGGTTCCCAAGCAGTCAGCTAGGGAAGGGGCTGCAGGTTAAGGGAAGGAACAAGCAGAGGGGAAAGTACAATGACGACAGATTGGGATCAGTAAGACAATTTCAGAGTTCATGACCATTCATGACCATCTCTGCTGCTGAGATGAAGGGGAGGGTACGTCAAGGGAAAGAGTAAGTCTTAAGGAACTAGGAGGCTGGGATGTTGGAGGCTAAACCCTGTAGTTTGAGGGCAGAAGGCAGGCAGGAAAGAAAGACTGTGAGCCAGGCAGTAACCTCCCTGAAGAATGAAGGGTGTGTCCTGAAGGTCTTCTGATTAGGTGGGAGATATGGATTAAGAGATTCTCAAAGGAGAGATGGAACAGCAATGGGGAGCCTGGAGTATTCCAACTGATTCCCCACCCCCACCCCCGGACCACAGGGCCTGGGAGGAGTGAAAGAGCAACCTCAACTTCCCTCCTGACTCCAGTCTTTCATCTCCAACTACCTGCTGGACATCTCACAGACATCCTAAATTCAGGAAGTCTAAGAGAACTCATCTTTCCCCCGAAGTCTCCCCTCTTCCTAATTTTCCTCTTACTAGGGAAGGTACCTTCTCAGTCACCCAGTTTTTCAGGGTGAACAATCTCTCTCACCGTTCATACATCTAATCAGGTGATTTTGGCTCCCTAACCTGTGGGATGTGCCCCTTCTCTCCTCTGATGCTGCCCCCACCCAGATTCAGATTCTCATCTCCTCACTGGGTCTCTCTGGTCTCCAACCTCTTCTCACTCGAGTCCATCTTCCACTTAGCCATCAAAATAACCTTCCCAAAATGCAGATGTGCTCTCTAGAGCCCCCAGGACCAACCCTAAAATCCTCTGGGGGACCCTTATATCTTACTCCTTACACCCTGCCCTGATGTCTTGTCATCTCATGACATGGATTCCTGTTTTGTCCTCCAGAGCCTGCCTCCAGGACCTTGCACTGGCCGTCCTTGATCCCTGCAATACTCTCCTTCCTCCTTCCCTCTACTTCCTTGAAATCCTGGCCAGTCCCCACCTGCCACACCAAGCTTTTCCAGCTCTATCCATGTGGACTCCTTCCTCTCTTGCTAATGATCTCCAATTTCTCCTGTGTTTATCATGTCTGTGCGGTTGCTTGTATGTTGTCTTTGATCTCCCCGCGACAGGAACTGTCTTTTGTCTTTTTTTTGTGTCCCTAGCACTTATCAATGTGCTTAATAAACACTTGTTGACTGACCGTTGCCTGAAAGGGTGCCCAGGGAGACCATGTCACCAGGAGAGAGTCGGAGGATCAGGGTGGAAAAGGAAATGATTTCCCAAGGCCTATGGAAGGAGACTGTGATCTGAGTCATTTCAGGCTGAAGACCTCCACAATCTTGTTCCACCCTCTTTCTAGCCTTCTTGCCCATGATTCTCTCTGTCACAATGTTCTCTGAACCTCTTCCAGTACCCCAAGCTTTTGCTAATTCCTCTTGGAATGGTATGGGCACTAAGCGGGATCTGAGCTCAGTCTCAGAAGATGGGGAGGATCATTTGGATAGAAATGGGGAAGAAGGAAGTCCTTCCAGGTGGAGAATAAGGTCCAAGAAAATACTCAAACTCAAGGTTTCTAAAGAGGATTCATGAGAGCAAAGGCTGGCAAGGCAGAATGGAGTCAGAGTGGATCTGGAGAGGGGTCTAGATGCCAGGGCTCCTGGGCTTTGTTCTCTAGTTGATGGGAAGCTTTTGTGTTTGGAAGAGATGATGCTCAAGTGCTACTGATGAAAATATGAACCTGGGGGCAGATGAACTTGCCAGGAGGCTCATGAAAGGGGAAGAGAATCTAACCAAAGGGGCTGCAGTGGCAATAGAAAAAAGGAGACAGAAATAGGGAATACTGTTAAGGAAGACATGCCAGAGCTGGTGACTGACCAGGTAGGAAACTGATGGTGGTGATGACAGGTGGCATACCAACAAAATGAGGAGGTTGGAGAGTTGTGGGTGGGGAAGGTTGGAGGTGGATGATAACCAGGATGCAGTGGGTGACTTGGTATCTTCAATGTCTTATCAAGCTCTAAGCTTAGAATAAGGTCAGAGACACCTGGTTCAGGTGTTTGTGAACTGAGTGACCTTGAGCAAGTCACTTAATTTCCCTGGACCCTAGTTTTCTCACCTCTAAACTATAAGAATTGGCTTCATTCAATGGTCTCCAAGGTCCTTCCAGCGCCACTCTAGGATCCTTGAGGTGAACAGTAGACAATGACGCAGGCTCTTCTCAGAGGAATTCACTAAGAGGAGAACTGGGTATAACACATACTCAGCAAAATCTCATCAGAGTCCAGAAGGGATGAAGAAACCCAGGTCAAGCATTCCTCAAGGAAGAGGGGGAATTGTAAAGGAAGCAACGAGGTATGAGTCAATCCTGAACTGGAGAGGAGGCCTGTGCATGTCTGGGAATGGCAGGAATGCACGCTTTGAAGGCGTTTGTCCAGTCTGGCTCAACCTTAACATTGTGAAGGATAGCAATCTGAAACAAGGCTGGGAAGGGGCAGTCGTCAGCCTAGGGAGGGCCATCAGTGTCAGGCTGAGGCCTTGGACCTTCAGGGAAAGAGGGAGCCACGAAAGCAAGCTTTTACTAAAGGGGGTGGTGGTGGACATGGTCATACAGATTGGCCTTGAAAATAGAGGGGAGAGCTATGAGGATATTAGTGCTGGAAGAAATAACAAATGAGAAGAGTCAAGAGAACTGAGAGAAAGATTTGACATGAACTGATGCAGAGTAAAGGACAAATAAACCGAAAATAATTTACCCCCGACTTAGGAGTGCAAATAGAATGAGTACCACCAAAAGGAATACTCTAATTAATAAGACTGTTGTGCTTTGGTTTCTCATTGTGGGGGTAAGGTGGGGTCCTAGGGGTGTACCACAGGGCAGGCATACTGTCAGATCCAGCTGCTGGATTTTCATTTGGGATTATAAAGAGTTCTAGAAACCTTAAACATCATTAGCAACATTATTTGTTTTACTGAACAACTTTTCTCTCTTTTTTAAAAATCTTTCATCTATGGGTTGGTTGGTTGTGGGATGAGGGGTACAGGTAGAGAGATGCAAATTCTGTGGAAACCTTCAAGTGATCAGAAATGTGGGTTATCAGTGTCACAAGTAGTAAAGCTGCAAGCCCAGCCCATGAAACCCTGCCTACCCAGAACCTTCCTTCCTTCCAAAGTTGAGGTTTCCATTAGGAGTCCATGGAAGAAGAAGGGAGATGTGGTCATCAAGCTTCAGAACCAAATAATGTTTCACAAAGTCTGACAACTGTAACTTAAGCCTCCACACTTTATGTTTATATTGGTTTTATTTAATAGGAAAAAGATTTTGCTTTTGCCTGGGGTTCCTCATGTTCATGGGTGGCTGGAGCAAGCCCGGAAGAAGCACACCCCTTTTTTTTTTCTTTTTCACATTAATAATATGTTTTTGGCAAATTGGCAAGAAGAATGTGTGCAGTTCATAATTGGTGATTTAAATGCAATCACGAACAAATAAATGCCTGTTCCTATCTCATTATTTATGAACCAAACCTGCTTCAAGACAAAATTACTCTTCTTGGGAAGTAGCCAAGTATAAACACATCTGAAGTCTTCATTTCCATCATAAGCCGCCAATGGATGAGCTCTCACAGAACCTGCCTCTTTGGAGGTTCTGTGTATTAAAAAAAAAATCTTAAGGGGATTGATGGGATCTGATGGTCTTCCTTCCCACAGGGCTCCTGCCTATCTCAGGAGCTGGAAAACCATGTTGATTTTAAGTTCCACATATAGGGGTAAAATTGATAGACACATTGGAAAGGAAACTTTTCTGTGAATCATTTCTCATAAATAGAAAGCTTCTTCATATCCTCATCCATGTCCCTCATTTCTTGGGCTTCTCCCACAACCTGTACTCCTGGCCACCTCCCTGTCCATTCCCAGGGATTTGCTCCATCAGAAATCTTGATCACGCTCTGAATAGTCGCCTCTTTCTTTGTTTCTATTTTCTCTTCCCATGTCCACTCTTTAGCTCCCAGAAACCTAGCTTCTGAACCAACTACTTCAGCAACATCATTCTTCCTAAGGTCACTGGGAATCTCCAAATTACCAAATATGATGGAAAGTATAGGCCCCTTCCACTTAGATACCAGGGTGGCAAAGTGTTGGAAGAGGGACCTCAGGGGACTATGAGCTCCAGTTTTTAGACCATCTAGAAATATAAGTTTAGCAGCTGGTACTACAAATGTGCCAGTAATGGGACATACTACTGGAGGGGCTGAACTCTCTCGAATTTGGAGGGTTTGTTATAATTCAAAGGAAGCTACATCTGGGTGTAGCCAGGCTCACGGGTTTTCATTGAAGAGGTAAATAAAGAAATTCAAAGGGAAAAAAGAGCCATCATTTCATAGGCCCTTGAGCCAATTGGTAAGCAGCACCTATAAAATGGTATCTGTGAAAATTACTGTACCTAATGGACTGCCATTTTGCTGAGGAGGGGAAATTCTATCAAGAACTCAGTAAGATAAACACACACACACACACACACACACACATGCATTCTTATATGCTCACTGACTTTAATGGAAAGAGGTACATAAGCAAGGATGGCAAAAAAAATGTTAAAAATGTTGGAGGATAAAAAGTCCCTCCCCCCTTCCCTGGGGGGATATGGGATGAATGAAGTAGAAGCTGTCAGACAAGGCTGATAGGTTGGTTTGTTTTGCATAACTATACTTTGCAACAAGGGAGGGATTACTGGAAAGTGTCAGCAATGGAAAGAAGGATTCGATAAATTGATGTTTCTAAAAGTAAGGAATGAGAGAGGCCAAAGGACAGCAGACTCCATGGAGGCCACTCACCTTGATATGTCATTCAGAAAACAATCAGAAGGCATGGGACAGGGCAAACACTAAATAACCCCCCTCCCCCAATGAAAGGGTTAGATTGCAACAGAGGAAGTCACTTCACTGATGTAAATGAGTTACCATAACGAGGAGCCGGAGAAGCTCGAGAAGCTCCTTCCTTAAGAAACACTGGGTCTCCTTGCCAATCAGAGAGATTCCACAGCCAAGAGCAACACAGGGGTGTAATATAAACTTGTTTGGAAATCCCTTTAGCAAAGGATGGTGGAAGATTAGGAACAATCTGCCCTCATGAAACAAAGAGAAGCAAAGCTGAAAGGAAGCTTGGCAAGAGACTCAAACAAGCAAAGTATCTTGAAGGCACTTAAGGATAAAACTGGAAGGAAGATAACAAACAGAAGGAAAAGAGGCAAGATCTGCCAAAATGTTAATCCTACATTCCGTTTCACCATCAAGGACTGAAGAGCATCTGCATGGAGCTCTATAATCAGACCCTGTCATCTTCTCAAATAAGTGAAAAAGGTGGAAGCAGGAGAAAACTGAGATTTGAAAAGACATTGGACAAGACCAGGTACATGCAGAAGATGTCCATTGGAAAAGGACACAACCCTAAAAACACCAAGGAATGATTCTCATAGAGTCTGAAAGAGAAGAACCAAATGCATGGAAAAAATCTCAAATTTTATTACTACCAAAAAGGATGTCAGAGAATATGCACCTGCAGTCTACCTTCTCATCTATGTACAATTTTTATAAGTATAATTCACACACAAGCCCACTGAGGGCAGCCTAGACCAGGCAGGGTTTCACAAGTGATACTCTTTACCATCTCACAGCTGGCTGCAAGGTGAAGACTTTGCGATACATCCCATTTGTTTATTATAAAAATGTTTTGGATGTATTAGAGCAAACTGCTGCCTTAAATGCTCCCCCCTTCAATGATGGATCTCCCATACACAGGTCAAAATTATCCAAGATTCCTTGAAAGATACAAGGAGACATCACTATGCTTAATGACTTTGATATCCCTACCCTCCTTCAAGATTTTGCTCCATCGGTTTAGAAAACTGTCTTAGCAGACAGAGTGGCCTCTACTTGGGCTTCTACTTCCTCATCCCACCCTCTCTTTTTAGCTCCCAAGGGTGTTCATTTTTGTCAGAGGCTCAGGGAAGAACCCAAGTCCAGGATGGATTTTCTGGGATTGGCAGATCTCTCCTTCAACAATGTGATGCTCCAATACCCAATGTCTGCATCTAACAATGTGGATATAAAAGTCCTTCAGATGCCCCCTTTTTTCCCCCAAAACAATAGGCCAATTGTACCAGTCCCTGGAACAATACAATTCTCCTAACTCACAAGTAGGGCCTAGGCATTCTCACAGGAAAAACCTAGAAGAGGAAGAATGTCAATTGTCCAAACAATGACATAAAGCTAAGAGGGATAAACTGTAATGTTTAGTTATATGGAAACAGATCTCAAATGAACAAATTGAGAAAGCATTTATTAAGATAAGCATGAATTCCCTCCTCTGATAGAGCATCTAATGGTGAAGGACGCCACAAAGGGGCACTAGGAACTAGGGGTGGGAATGGAATGATGGTGGTGATGAAAGGGGGCCATGGTTCAGAAATAGCTATGAAATGACATGGCACCAGTTACCGGGCAAGGTAAAAGCTCACCCATCAGAATCCAAGGTCCTAAGGATGAGAAAGATGGACACAGTTGAATGGCCTAACATGAGCTGAGCCCAGGATAAAAGGAGGGCGGTGAGCTGAACTTTCTAGTCTTCTTCCATTTCCTCCCCTCTGCATACTCTATGGTCCAGTGACCTTGGGCTTTTGGTTGTTCTTCACACAAGACCCTTCATCTCCTGCCTTCAGACACTCTCTCTCTGGTCATCATCCCCAAGACCATCCCTCTTTCTCTCCATTTCCAGGTCTCCTTCAAGTTCCAGTTAAAGAAGTCTCACCTTGGGAGCCTTTCCTGCTCCCCCCCGCCCCATGTCCAGGCCTGCCCTCAGCTGATTTTCTCCAATTCATCACATCTATAACTTGTCTGTTCTGCTCTCTGCTAGTGGTCTCTCCAGTTGACTGGGAGTTTCTCGAAGGGAAGAATTGCCTCTGCTTTTCTTTGTTTCCTTAGCACAGTATCAGACACATAGCAGGTGCTTAAGAAATGTTTGTTGATGGACTGGTGGGCAACTAACACCAATAGTCTACCATGCCTCCCCGCCCCTCCGCCCCAAAGTAAAAGTTCTGGAGAGTGGAGAAGATTGGTGAAACACAAATGCCCCATCCTTCAGAAAAGGATGAGAATGATGCCTGCAAACTTCAGGAGGAGACAATGTCTAGGATCTGCAGCCCAGTTCTAGCAGGCGTTATTCCTGGGGTGGTTGCAAAGCTTTCAGCCTGCAGGTCATGGCAGGCTGCCTCAGTCAATAAACATTTATTAAATACCTTTGTGTTCTGGGGCCTATAGCTCAGGAGAAAAGAGCTAGATCTATTGGGGGGGGGGGGGAGATAACAGCAAAGGGATGAGCCTTAAACCCTGGGCTAGAGGTCTGGCTCTGATACTTAGTTTGTTGAATAATCTTGCACAGGTCACTTAGCGCTAGGGCTTCAGAAACAAGTGTAGACAGTAGAATTCATTTCCTTTTTGGATGGGGTTACTGAACCAGGAGGACAGCAGAATAGTTTATAGAACCATAAAAACCAAAACAAAATGACTGTGACAAGCTAAAATACTGGGCCAAATCGTAATAAGATGCAATTTAATAAGGATAAATGTAAAGTCATTTAAGTTTAAAAAACTCAGTGTCAGAGTGATGCAAGAGTAGCCAGCATTCATGTTTTCAAAAAAAAAAAAAAAAAAGATCTGGGGGTAATCAATGGACCATAAACACAATACTATTGGAAAATGAGGGCCGATGAACACCAAGAAGAAAAGGGGAGTGCTTCTGGCTCCACCTAGTACCTCCTGCTTGCACAGGGTCCCTCTTGAAAGCGGGATCTTCTCTGCCACAAAGATCTGATGGGGCCTGATTTTCATACTGGCTGGAAAGAACTCAAATAGTCCAGCTTTCATTTTGTCAAGGTCACAGGTCTGTGGTTCTTACCTCATCCATGCCCTTCCCTGGCACTGCCAGGAGCCAGCATCTCTGGGTTCCTTCTGTGAGAATGGATCCTTTGCAGAACCCTACGCTGTCAAGGGACAGGGAATCCACCGGGGCATTTCTGCCCTCTGCGAGGTCCCATAGGCACAGCTTTAAGTCTCGGCCTTGGCTGTAAAATTAAAAATATTTATGTCACAGTATGGTATAGATACTGTATTTATATATATCTCAAATATTATATCTACATGTATATTATAGTATAGTACAGTACAGTATAGCATAGAATTTGGCTTTGAAGGTTCAGGAATTTCTAAACTCCATCAGCGCCACATTCTGTGATAAATTTGATGCTGGTCATATTTCATTCTTCAAATGACGTTAAAGTTGACAAAGTTTGCTCCTCACAAGAACTTGGCAAAATATGCAGTATATGGATTATTATTCCCATTTACAAATGAGGAAAGAGATTCAGAGTAGAGATCTTAACTGCTCAAAGGGCTCCCAGTTAGCAAATGGATTCAAACTCAGGTTGAGGAAAAGCTTTGAGATTTGCTTAACAATGGCAAAGGAAAAAAAAGACTTCTATGTTCAAAAATATTTATAGAAACTCTTTTTGTGGAGCCAAAGAACTGGAAGTTGAAGGGATGCCCATCCACTGGAGAAAGGACTGAACAAGTTGTGAGAAATAATTATGCTGGGACGACTGTCCTATAAGAAGTGATGCAGGAGATGACCCGAAAAACCGAGGAAGACTCACATGAACTGATGCAAAGTAAAGCAAGCAGAACCAGAAGGGACAATGTACATGATGATCAACTGTGACTGACTTAGCTATTCTGATCAACACAATGACAAATCACAATTCCAAAGGATGCTTAAGGAAATATGTTATGTGCTTTGAGGTAGAGAAATGATGAACTCAAAGTACAAAGTATATTTTTTCTTCTTTTTCTTGCTCTTTTTTGAGAGTGGAAGTGCATGGCTAATACAATATTTGTTTGGAATAAAAAAAGTCTCTTCTTTACACAATTTAAATCTGTATCTTAAGTGTATAAGTTCCTTTTCTGGAGATGGGTGGCAGATTTCATCATGAGTCCTGTGGAACGCTGGCTGGTCATTTTGTAGATCAGAGTTCCCAAACCTTTCAAAGCTGTTTGTCTTTTCAACATTGTCATTACATAAATAGCCCTGGTTCTGCTACCTCCCCTCTACATCAGTTCATAAAAGGGATGCTATCAAGGACCCTAGTGAGGAAATCCTTTTGCTCTGTCACCAAAGGATAGGTCTTAAAAAATCTACTTCTCTGTCATAAGAAGCAACTTTGATTTTCAAGATGAAGAAATGGAGGCCCATAGCTTCCCTGCCTGCCTCTACTTCCCTCTGAGTATTGCTAATAGGATAGGATGGATTTGAGTCTGAGGAGATTTAGGATAGGGAAACTACTTAAGAGCCCAGGCAAGGCCCTGGGTGGTGGCTGAATGGGTCTTACAGAGGTGTGAGATGGAATGTGGCAAGTAACTGAATTCATGGGATAGCAGAGAAGAGCTGTGGGTGACACTTATTGCAGATTACTGGATGAAAAGTAGGGAAAACAAGTAAGTCTCAAAGAGAGTCTGGGTTCTACTTTGGATACGTAATATGTGAAATCCTGAGGGGAGATCCAGTTTGAAATAGTAAATGGGCAATTGGTGCTATGGGCCTGGAGCTCAAAAGAAAGACAGGTCTATGTTGGGGTGGGGGTGAAGGACCTCTATCTGAAAAGAGATGATCCTGAAACCCATGAGGCTTGGATACTTGTCAAGCCTCAGTTTCCTCATCCATGGCCGATAAGATGCCAGACTTGGCAAAAGAACATGTGGGCTTGCTCCCCATCTCTGCCATTACCCTCCTCTATAGATGACTTTGGGTAAATCACCTTCCCTCTGTGTACCTCATTTTCCTCATTCTGAAAACAGAGATAACAGACTCCCAGGCTGTCAGGACAGGAAGGGATTGCAGAGATCATCTGTGCCAACTCTCTAGATTAAATTTTTTTCATTATTATTTTTTTCATTTAAAAAGCATTTATTTATTTCCCTTACAACTCCCTGCACAACTGAAGAAGAAAAAAAGAAAAAAAAAAAAAACTCTTGTAAGAGTGATGCACAGCCAAGTAAAACAAATCCCCCCGCTGGCCTTGTCCAAGAATAGTTGTCTCATTCGGTATCTCAAATCCATCATTTCTCTATTGGGAGAAGCAACCCCCTGACTTTAAGGATGAAGAAGCTGAGACCCAGAGCTTTCCTGACTCCCTGGAGGTTGCTGGGAAGAAGCAGTAAGATGAAGTTCATTAGACATTCAGTGCCCCAGCAATGAAAGCTTTGGGTTTGGGCCACCTTCATCAGCCATGAGTAGTCTTTCCAGTACATGGTGTTCGACCCCTATCCCATGGCTTCCATTTGAACTTGACCCTGGCCTCCACTTTAGCCTCTGACCAGCCTTCTGGCTACCTTTATCAGAGACATAACCCAAACAGACACTGGCCTGAATTCTGATCCCACTTCCAACACTTATGAGGTCTCTTTTTGTTATTGTTCAGCCATTTCAGTCTAGTCTGACTCTTCAAGACCCCATCTGGGTTTTCTTGGCAGAGATGCTAGAGTGGTTTGTCATTTCCTTCTCCAGCTCATTTTAGAGAAAAGGAAACAGAGGCAAACAAGGTTAAGTAACTTGCCCAGGGTCACCTAGCTAGTACAAATCTGAGGTCACATTTGAATTCAGGTCTTTCTAACTATAAGTACTGAACAATTTTCCCATCTTCAAAATGAATATGTTCCCAACCCTCTTAATAACTAGGATGGCATGGTTACAACAAGGTGATTTCTTGAGTCAGCCCTGGGAGGTTGTAGGGACAAAAATGACCACATCATTTTATGAAGAAGTTGATTCTTCGGGCATCTCTATCAGAACTTGAACTCAACTCTCTTGACTGCACGATACAGGAGGCAGAAGTGTCACTTAACAGTCATGAGATGCTGGTCAAGTCACTGCCCCTCCCCAGAGCCTCGGTTCTCTCCTCTCTAAAACCCAGCTCTAAGCTGTGACTACAAGATTTCAGGCCATGTTTTATGGGGTTCCAGACACTGACACAAAGGCACTTTATAAACATGACCTCAGGACAGTCTTTTTTGAAAGGCCCAACTTTTAGATGCTGGATTGTTAACCAATGGGCTGTGAGAAACACAGACAGTCGCCCAATACCCAGAGACATTTCTGAGGACAATGTAGCTGCACCTGAACATTCCAAGCGGCCAGCCAGCCCCACTCGACAAATTCCAAGTGGCCTGAGTCACCTTCAAAGTGTGGAGTCTGCATGAGTGGCCTTCACTCTCCCCACCTGGGGTTGGATGAAGATACTTGTGGTCAGCAGTCTCAACACGCCATGGATGCACATTCCAGCCCATACGGCTAGCGGAACTGCCGCACCCAGATGGGGTGACCACTTTTCAAATATTTGCTCCCAAAGTTTAATCTTGCACAGAACCTGAGCCTTCATACTTGGTACTTCCTCCTCTCTAGAAGCACCAGGTACCTGCAGGTGCACATCTGGGGTGGGCAGAACACTCCAAAAGTTGTTCAGTTACACCTCAAACATTGGGGCCCAGGGATGACCCAGAAGCATGGTACCAGCCAGGGGTGGGGCCCCTGAGCACTGCTTAGAGGACTTCAGGGACTGAGGGGGCAACTCAAGGCTGGGTGGCATTCCTGCTACAAGGGGCCTCCCAGCCTCCCCTGATGACCTCACTCCTCCTGGGGGTAGCTCTGATGGTGGGGAAGCACCTTCTCACACCAAGCTGAGCCTCTAAAATCTCCCCTCCAAACCAGCTCCCCAGGACTTCTAGGGATGTAATCAAGTGGAACCAGCATAACACTCTATTGACACAGCCCTTCAGAAACCTGGAGCCAACATCTATCCCCCAAAATCCTTTCTCCTCCACACTTACTTTCCTAGTTTCTTCAATGGCTCCCCATGTGGCCCAGACTCTACCCTCCACCATGCCTTTCTCCAGTCACTCTATAGTTTCATTTCATTTTTAAAAATTAAATTTTATTTTATTTTAGCTTCAAATTCTCTTCACCTCTCAACTCTTTTCCCCTTATCCATAAAAAGAAACAAAGCCAAAACCAATTACAAACACATATAACAAAATAAATGTCTACATTAGTTCCATTCAAATTATGTTTGACCATTTTTAGTTGTGTCCAACCTTTTGGGACCCCATTTGGGGTTTTCTTGGCAGGGATACTAGAGCAGTTTGCCAGTTTCTTCTCCAGCTCATTTCACAGATGAGGAAACTGAGGCAGACAGGGAAGTGATTTCCTCAGAGTCACACAGCTAGGATGAGTTCTCCTGACTCCAGGTCCTGCTCTAGGCAGGAGGTAGAGATAAGCAGGGAGAGCCTTTCAGGCCATGGGTTCAGTTGGAGAAGATGGAGATGAAGGTAGAACAGCAAGGAAGTCAATGTCAGTGAATTGCAGAATATGTGGAAGGGAGTACAATGGGAGGGAGAAGGTGAGGGCAAGTTAGAAAGGCCTTTAAAAGCCAGAAGGGTTTATATATTGGAATCTGAAGGAAACAGGAAAGGCTGCATGATCAGATCTGTGTTTTGGGAGAATGACTGAAATGGGGAAGAGTCCAGGTATGAGGGGATGGGGGGCTGAACTGGGCTGGGGGGCAGGGCCAGAGGAGAGAGGGGACATTCAGGAGATGGTCCCAAGGTGACATTGATAAGCCTTAGCATGAGATTGGTCATAGACCGAGGATAACCTGAAGATTTCAGAGCTGGGACCAAGAAAGGATGGTGGTCCTCACCCCAGGAATAGGTGAGTTCATTAAGGGGAGGCTTGGAGGGGAAGGAGAAAATATTCTGTTTTGCAGATGCTGAGTGTGAGATGCCTAGACAATGTCTAGCTTGAAATGTAAACAGAGTGGTGCGGAACTGGGGTTCTGGAGAGAGATTGGGGCTGAACTGATAAATCTGGGAATCGACTGCAATTGGGATAATAACTGAACTCAGAAGAGTATTACACAGAGAAAAAAGTAAAGGGTGTGAGACCTAGCCTTGGAGATCCCTAGATTTTGATGTGGATCAAGATTTAGTCATGGAGACAGAGAAGGAATTGAGATTAGCCAAGAGAGAAGCTTGTCACGAAAACCCATTGGGAAGTAGTGACCAACAATGCCAATGGCAATGGAGACATCCAGAAGGATTAGTCTCTTAAGGTTGGCAGTTCAGAGATGCTGATGACTGCTCAGGGTGGTCTCGACTGAATGATGTGAGAAGAAAGCATAGGAGTCAGGAAAAAGTGAGAAGAGATGAGGCTGAATCATGGAGATGGGTGGCTTTTCCAGGAGTTTAGGTGAGAAGGGGAGAAGACATAAGGAATAATGGGAATGAGGCAGGATGCAGGGGCAGGTGTGAGCAGCAGTAGAGGAGGTGCCCATGAAGAGGGAGAGCTGTTAAGAGCAGAGATAAGGGGGGGGTGATAGTGATATCAATGAAGTGCTAAAAGAAAGAAGGGGATTGGGGTCAGGACACATCAGAGGGGATGGTCTAGGTGAGGAGAAAGTCCACACTTCAGAGAGGGAATCCCCACCAAATCACTAACAAACAAGTGAAACAACGTAGGCCCTTGCAGGAGGCCTCCTGGCACTGTGATGTAGAACCATGAACAATTATGCTGGGCACGACCCCCTGAATACATCTATCATCACATACTCTCTTAGGTTAATCATCAACCAATGGGCAACCACTACCTCCTTGGACTTGTCCCCGAATGCCAGAGCTGGAAAGCTGAAGGCTATTCTAGTCCTCTGATTTGTGGATGGGGACACAAGAAGCTCAGAAAGAAGAGAATGGATCAATGTCATGAAGCCAAGCCTTCAGCTTAGGTTTCCTGAATTCTAGTCTGGAGTCCCAGAGCACCCCAGGTCACTACCCCCCTTTGGCTTCTGGGTCCCCAAACTGATACTCCTGGGTCTCCTCTTCCTCCTCTGGGCCCATTCCTTTTCTGCTTCTGTGAATAGTTCCCCATGACTCTTCTGGCTCTGAGCCTTCAGCTTCAGCCTTCATCACATATTCTCTCCCTCAACTACTCTTTTTGGGGGTCCTGACCAAGTTTGGTCAGGAAGACAAAACACACACACACACACACATGTATATACACACATGAGGGTACAAGACAATATGCAATGTGTCAGTGACAAAAGAAGTGAGATGGGATAGAGGCTTGGGGATACCCAAAGTGAAGGGGGCATCTGATGAGGACAAAAACGTGGTCACAGGGGCAGCTAGATGGCGTAGTGAATAGAACACCAGTCCTGGAGTCAGGAGGACCTGAGTTCAAATCCGACCTCAGACACTTAATAAGTCACTTGACCCCATGGCTTGGAAAAAGGAAGAAACAAAACGTGGTCACAAAGCCTGAGAAGATTATCAGGGTCAGACACAAAGGAAGACTTTTCACTGGTGAATGTATCCAATGATGGACAAGAATTTTTCTAGAAAGTAACACTGGAGGCAAGGGCTGGCTTCTTTGGAATATCCAGAATCATCTCCTTTCTCTAAACATCATCCTCAAGCAGAGATTGGGGGGTGGTTCAAGCTCCACCAACTACATGGGGACCCCACCTTTCATCCTGGGGGGTTGGCAGATACACAAATGCTTGAGCACTCAGCAGAGTCTCTGAGTGGTGTGTAAAGCAAGGCAGGCCCTGAAACTTAGTGGAGCTTCAGGAGAGGCCTGGGTTTGAATTCTGCCTCCTATAGCTTCCAACTTGGTTCCCCTGAGCCAGGTGCATCACCTCACTGAGGAGATTTTGTTTACTCACATGCCTGTACCTTGTTTTCAGGTCTATTTTGAAGAGAGAGCTAGAGGAGGTTGAGCTGGAGGCGTCAATAGTGGAATTTGGGGGAGAAAAGGGAAAGGGGGTCACACACCTGCCAAATGGAAAACAAAGGCAGCCACAGGGAGAGAAACAAGGGAGGTTCTGAGTCACAGACCTCCAGTCAATGCAGAAAACACAGAGGGGAAAACAGTGGTAATTATGCTAACAAGGCCAATGTCATAACACTGTTCCAATTCTGGCCTTTTAATTGAGCTGATGGGCTAATGAGCTCCAACAGCTACCCTGGGCATGATGTCTTCCCTTGATAAGCAGGCCAGGACAGGCCCATCTTCACTCCCCCGAGAAACAAGTTTGCTCTCTCCAAGCACATCTCCAGGAGATGCCCGGCAGGTCCGGGCCCTTTCTGCCCTATATCTAACATCTTGCAGCACTTTAATCATTAGCAGTAGTGGTGTTTCCCAAAGGCACTCAAATTTTAGGTTACATTGTGAGAGACACCAAGGGATGAGAGTCCTGACTCCTCTAATTCCTTGCAAGTTGGGCAACTGTTACTAAGCCCTCAGTCTCTTCATCTATGCAATGGGAAGAATGATACTGGACTAACTACCTCGCAAGGCTGTGAAGAAAACTATTTTTGGGTAAATTATAATGCTAGTAGTTATCATGTCTATTCTGCTCTAATGTCTGTGAAGCACTCACTGTACAGGGATGTCCTCTCACTGGAGTCTAACAAAAGGATAACAGAAGCAATCTGGCTCCCACACCCTTGAAAGAGACACTAGCATTAGGGGCAGACGGTGGCATCTGAGTTGAGACTTGGGGAAGCCAGAAGGTGGAGGGGAGGAGGGAGAGCATGCTAGACACAGGGCACAAACCAGGATAAAGGTGGGGCATCAGGAGATGGGCATCCTGGGTAAAGACTGAATCAAAAAAGTGGAACTAAATCATAGAAGATGTGGGCAGAAGTAAAGGATAAAGAAACTGGTGAAGTAAGGAAGGGCCACCTTGTGAGGAGCTTTTGATGCCAAAGGCCTGATTATTTGATACTGGAAGGAATAGGGAACCATTGGAGCTTAGTGAGTGGGGGAAGGCCCATCTCATCGGGCCTGGGTTTAAGAAGCTCATTCTGACAGTTGAGGGGAGAGAATGGCCTGTAATGGGGAAAGACTTTCAAGAACAGGAGGCTAATGAGGGGATGACTTCAGTGACCTGGATGGGGGTGGGGGGAGATGAGGTCCTGGACTGACCAAGGTATCACTGAGAAGAGGGGATGTAGGAGAGGGGCTGTGACTGTGGCGAAACACAAAGCAAGAGATGTGACTACAGTCCAGATTTGTGGGGTGACTGCTCCTGAGGAAACCCCACCTGGGCTGGTCCTGAGCCTGGAGGACTTGGAGAATGCAGATGCCCTTGGCAAGAAGGGAGGTGAAAGAGAGAGATCATTCAGCTCTCCATGTTCAAAAAGCAGAGACTGAGGCATATCCTGCATGAGTTGATAACTTCTTCTATGAAATAATGGTATTGGACTAGATTAATTACCCAATAAATGATTCTCAACTAAGGGCTGATGATGTTTGAGCTTTACAAGGTCCCTTCCAGCTCTTAATAGTCTATGGATGAGTTGTGAAAAGGATTTGAAAGAGAACAGTAGAGCTAGCTGAGACGTCTGAGATCTACTTGGTCATCATGCAACCAAAACAGTGAGCAGCAATACTGAAAGAGGAAATATTTAATCAGGATGGAAATAAATAATAAGGCAACAAAACAAAAATGATGGTAATTTCATTTATCTCCCCCAGAGGAGTTGAGAAATAGGGTTTTCCCCCAATTCAGGACTGATGAGGAAAGACTTAGGCATATTTTCTCTCTACAGCTGGAGAGGTGTCCCAAAGGACTCTGGGGGCAAGCACCCTCCAGGAAGGCCCTTGTGTTTACTCAGTTATGGGTGCTCAGTTGATCATGTCTCGGGCACTCTCTCTACCCCTACATCAGTTGGGCTGTGGGCACCTGGCCCCACCACAATGGGCATTCTTTTTCTCCCTCAAACAACACTGAAGCTCTGAGCCTGGGCATACTGGAGGATGGAGTCCTTTCTTAACAGGAAAGAACCCCTGATGACCTAATAATAACGTCCTGACCAGAGTCACACAGATAATAGAGAGAAAACCTGGGATCTTGGCTCATAGAATGACTGTTATGGAGGTAGAAGGGATGTGGGGGCTGCCTGGGGCAATCCTCTCATTTTACTTAAGTATAAGCAACAGGGCAGGATATGAACCCAGATCTCAGGTCTTCCAGAGTAGGGATTTGTTTTCTTCACCAGTGGTGATGACTCAAATAGAAATGGGGTCACTCATACATAGGGATCCCTCCTGACCCAGCTATATAAACTGACTTAGCTGGTTCTAGTTTTCTAGTTTAGTTTTCTTTATTCTGTTACATTCTAATTGGGTTCAAATCACACTCAGGTAGGCTGCAGGTCACAAGTTCGATTCCTGCCCTCTGTCACTCTAACATATGAAGACTTTCCTTCTCCATGTTCTTTTTCTTCTAATTTCAGGCCTTCCTCCTCCAGGAAGCATTACAGCTTGAACTGAGCCCATTCAGCAACCTACCACAACTGTCTTCTCCATCCATTTTCTTCAAGGCCCTCCAGCAATTCTTCCTTTTTGTTAACTAGACAGACCTTTCATGACAAAACTAACACTGTATTCTTTAAATGCAACTAAGCATTGCTGTGGATTTTTTGTTCTCCACCCAGATCTGGTATGATCTCAGTGAAAAAGTTGTCTACACTTGATGCCCTTACTTCCTCTCTTCTTCATCTTTTCATAACCCTCCGAGGTCTGGCTTCTCACCTTGCTCCACCCATGGTGTTCTCTCTAAGGTGACCAGCTGCCTCTCAGTTGCTGGACTGCATGACCTTTGCTCAGGCCTCATCTTTCCCGACTTTTCCTGAAGATGCTGATATATCTGATTCCCCCTTCTTTTTCCATCTGAGTTTTCATAACAATGAATGTTCTGGATTTTCCTTTGACCTGTGCTAAATTTCCTCCTCAGTCTCCTTTGCTGATCTGCCTTAAGTCACACCTGACCAGACTGAGTCTGGGCTCTCGCTAGCCCCTCCACTGCTGACCTCACTGGCTCCCATCTCTATGTGGGTGTTTCTTACATTTGGATGCCCAGCCCTCGTTTCTTCCAAGCTTCTGTCCTGCATCACCAACTGACTACTAGCCATTTCAAACTGAAGGCTTCTCACCATCCAAACCATAACTCTCAATCCATCCCCTGCCCCAAACAACCCTCTCTTCAGACCTTCCCTGTGACTGGGGCTCAGCTCTCCCTCTCCATTCCCAGTGCCCAATGGCTGCCTCATCTTCTTTGTTTCCATCAGTTTTCCTATCTCCACTCTCAGAGCCACCCTTCTGGGGCAGGTCATCATCACCACTCACAGGACCAGAACAGGAACCTCCAGTCTGGGCTTCCTACTAAGAGGCTCTCTCCACCCTGATTTATTCATCTTCCAGACAACTGCCAAAACCTCTGAAGAAGAGGCCTGTTTCTATCAAACCCCCAACTCCAACCAATGAACTCCAATGAGTGCCCATTGCCTCCAAAAACAGATATGATTTTCTGTTTAACATTAATTTTTTTTTGTTTTTACAAGGCAATGGGGTTAAGTAACTTGCCCAAGGTCACACAACTGGGTAATTATTAAATGTCTGAGGCCAGATTTGGATTCAGGTCCTCCTGACTCCAAGGCCAGCAGTGCTCTATTCGCTGCATCACCTAGCTGCCCCCTAACATTAAATTTTTTAAAAGTTCTGAATTAGGAAGCTACATGGCACAGTGGAAAAAATACTGCACAAATGCCTTAAACTGTCCATTTTTGTGAGCCTGGGTCACCCTGGTCGCCCTCTGCTCCCAGGGCTCCTCATGTTGACCACAGACTCTGCAGGCACCTGAACAGTCTAAAGCTTCCCCCTTCCCCTATTGTGGCTCAGAGCTCTCTAACTCAGGAGATCCACCAGCCTCAGTCTCCCTACCATAGGGACTGGCCTACATGCCACCTTCCTACAGTACAATAATATTCCATCATATTCACATATAAAATCTGTTCAGTCATTACCAAATCATTTAAGAGATCATCTAAGGCACCCCCTTCAATTTTAGCTCTTTCCTTTTTATTCCTCATTTCACTAGTAGGAAGTTGCTTTTAAAGTTATTGCTAATGTCCTGCCTCTCAACCCCCTCCTTTTCTCCTGACTTTTTTCTTTTCTATGCTTGATGTCTTTCCACAACAAACTGTGTGTTCAATCTTCTTTTGTTCATTAAGAGTAAAGTGAATCTATTGCCCATATACCCACCCCTTCCTCCAACTCTGCACAATCATCTGCTCATGCCTCCATCTATGAAAAACTGCAGGTCCCCCCCCCCTTCATTTCTCTTTTCTACACTAATGAATTTCTTCTTTCCTCTCTTCCCTTTCCTCTCTTCAAAACTCCAAAAAAAGGACCAATTCACACCTAGGACTTCTGTTTTTCTTATTTAACTCTCTCAATACTCTTATATTAAGAGCAACGAGATTCTGAAAAGATACCTCTGGGGCAGCTAGGTGACAGAATGGATAGAGCACCAGTCCTGGAGACAGGAGGACTTGAATTCAAATCTGGCCTCAGACACCTGATACTACTAGCTGTGTAACATTTAGCAAGTCACTTAATACCACTGCCTCACAAAAAAGAAAAAAAGAAAGAAAAAATATACTTTTTTTTTGCCTTCTTCTTCTGCATTAGAATATTAGATCTTAATTATCATATAATCCCTTCTGGAAGCAGCTAGCAGAACACTGGACTTGGAGTCAGGAAGACCCAGGTTCAAATCCAGCCTCAAACACTTCCAAGCTGTGTGACCCTCGGCAATCTCAAACTTTATTTTAAATTCTCAGTTTCCTCAATTGTAAAATGGGGATGATAACAGCTCCTACCTCACAGGGTTTAAACAAGATCTTTTTGTGAAGAATTTAGCAGTGTCTATGCTTATTCCCTTCCCTTTCAATTGCTCAAATACATTTACCATCTAGGTTTTGCTTGTGTCTCAACATTGTAGCTCAAAATTCCTAATCAATTCTGATCCCTTCATCAGAAATGCTTAAAAGTTCTCTATTCAGTTAGAAGTTCATCCTCCCCATGAGGATTATACTAAACTTTGCACAGTTAAGTTATCCTTCTGGCTTTGGGATTATGGTGTTCCAAGATCTCCTCTTGTTAAAAGCAGAAGATGTAAAGTCTTGTGTCATCCTGACTGTGGTACTTTGGTACTTGAACTGTTTGTTTCTGGATGCCTGTAGCATTTTTTCTTTCAAAGCTATGGGTTTTGGCTATGGCATTCCTGGGACTTTTCCTTTTGAAGTTTCTTTCCGAAAATGATTGGTAGATTCTATTTTCATTTTTGACTTCTGGTTCTAATATATCTGAGAGGTTTTAACTGATAATATTTTGAAATAGAATTTCCATAGAAATAAAAAAAATAGAATTTATTTTTAAATTATGGTTTTCAGACAGTCTTGAATTATCTCTCCTTGATTTATTTTCCAAGATAGTATTTTTAAACTCAGATATCTTACATTTTATCTTTTTTTAATCTCTTGATATTGTTCTAAAATTTCCTGATACCTCTTAGAGTTACTGATTTCTGAGGTCTTTCAGCAAGTCTACTTTTTGGGTAAAGTTTAGCAATTTCTCTTCTAAGACACTAATTCTCCTTCAAAGTCTTCCCTTGAGAGATTTTATTTTATCTTTTTAACTCTTGCTTCATTTCCTTTAAGTATTTATATCATCTATGTAGAAAATTCATGTTTTTCTTTGATTGAGCAATGGTTGGTTCTTATCCTTCATTACTGAAGAAGAACAAAATGACATCACTATGCTTGAGACAAATTACAATGTGCCTGACTGTGGCTGATCAGATCAATACAAGCCTGGAATGTTCTACCACAAGTTGGGCACCAGTAGTCCACGTGAATACCTGGGGTGGGTACTCTAAACTTGCATATGTCATCATGTTTCCTTTGAACTGCTTCAATTCTTCTTTCCTCATAGAGTGCAGCACACTCACTGATAAGGGCACACCATACTGGGCAATTCTGTGCCAGTGTCCCCCAGGCTGCACAGTCAATTCTAAAGTTCTTCAATGAGACCTTCAGGGTGTCTCAGTATCACTTGTGATACCCTTGTGATTGCTTGCCCTGTGTGAATTATCCATAAAATAGTTTTTTTGGCAAGCATACCTCCGGCATTCTAATAATGTGTCCAGCCCATCGAAGTTGTACTCTCTGTAGTAATGTTGCAATGTTAGGCAGTTTAGCTCAAGAAAGGACCTCAGTTTCTGGCATTCTCTTGCCAGGTGATTGTCAGAATCTTCCTAAAACAATTTAAATGCAAGCGATTCAGTTTCCTGACATGGCACTGGTAGACTGCCCAAGCATATAGCAATGAGGTCAACATAACAGCTCTGGAGACCTTCAGTTTCTTAGTCTAATATCTCTTCTCTTCCATACTTTCTTTAGGAGCCTTCCTAATACTGAGCTTGTGCTGGTGATGTGTGTGTCAACCTCATTATCAATGTATATCTCCTTGGAAAGGACATTGCCAAGGTAAATGAATTTGTCCACAGTACTCAAAATTTCTCCATTTACTGTAATTGATGGTTCCACATATGGATGGTGTGGTGCTGGCTGATGACACATCCATGTTTTCTTGGTGTTAATTATTAGACCAAAATGAGCACAAGCAGCAGAGAATCAATTCATACCCTGTTGCATCTCAGCTTCAGAGGCTGCATTGAGGGTACAATCATCTGCAAACAGAAGATCATGCACTAACACTCCTTCCACTTTGGTCTTGGCTTGTAGTTTTTCCAAGTTAAAGAATGTGCCATCAGTGAGGTAGCTGAACTTGAGGCCATGTTCATCTTCATTGAAGGCGTTTGATAACATGGCTGAAAAGATCATACTAAAAAGTATGGGAGCAAGGACACATCCTTGTTTTACATCTTTGGTGACTGAGAAATCTCGAGAGCATCATCCACTATCCAGAATCCAGGAAAGCACATCATCATTGATATACAATACTGATGAACTTTTCTGGGCAACCAAATTTTGACATAATTTTCCATAAACTCTTGCAACTGGCAGAATCAAAGGCCTTGGTCAGAGCTATAAATGTTGTATACAGACCTCTGTTCTATTCCTGGCATATTCCCTGGAGTTGTCAGGCTGCAAGCACCACCTCTACCATTTCTGAAGTCATGCTGGCTCTCAACAAGGTGACCAACTTCTAGGTGAAGGATCAACCTATTGAGAAGGACTCTGGAAAGAATATTATTAGCAATGACTAAAAGAGAAATACCCCTCTGATTGTCACAGGGCAATCTATTCCTTTTACCTTTATAGAGATGGACAATGGAGGTATCCTTGAATTCTTGGTGGATAACCTCTTCATGCCATATTGCCTGAAAAATTTCAGTAGTTTTGGGATGAGCAATGGATCCCTCACCTTATAGATCTCAGACGGAATAGAATCAGCACTAGATGCTTTGCCACTTGAAAGGAGCCTAATGGCATTCGAAACTTCTTCTTCAGTTGGAACTTCAGCTAGGGTCTGACTGACTTCAACTTGTCTTTGGCCAAGAAATAGCTTTCAGGGCATCATAAAAGCATTTTGGTTTGTTACTGTCCCCATAAAATTGAATTTCATTTGCCTTCTTACTTAGTCAAGAGTCCTGCATCTCTCTAAGCTTTGCCTGGACTTTATTTTTAATGGAATTAAATGCTGCCTTCTTAGAAATGGATGATTCAGCAAGACCACTACTAGATCTAAATTCCAAAGAAATTACAAAAAAAAAGGGAAAAAGACCTGCATGTGCAAAAATATTTATAGGAGTCCTTTTTGTTGTGGCAAAGAATTGTAAATTGAAGGGATGTCCATCAATTGAGGAATGCTTGAACAAGTTGTGTTATATGAATGCTATGGAATACTATTGTTCTGTAAGAAATCATGAAGAACTGGACTTTAGAAAAGCATGAAAAGACTTGCATGATCTGATGCTGAGTCAAGTGGGCAGAACAGGAGAACACTGAACACATTAATGGCAACATTGTAAGATGGATCAACTATGAAGGTGACAGCTCCTCTCGGCAGTTCAGTGAGCAAAGACAATCTTGAGAGACCTGTCATGGAAAACGACATCCACGTCCAGAGGAAAAACTATGGAGTCAATGTAAAGTGAAGCTCATTATAGTCACTTTTAAAATTTCTTTTATGGTTTTTCTTTCCTTCTCAGAGTTCTCATAGTATTAATTCCTCCTTGACCAATATGGAAATATGCTAAACACAACTGTACATGTACATAACCTAGATCAGATTGTTTGCTGTCATGGGAGGGGGGGTAGGATGGTAAAAATAAAGAAAAAAACCCAGAAAATCCATGTCTTTTTCTTTGAGTCCTGTTTGTAGTTGTTATAGAATTATTCCCTCCTTCTTTGGGAGGGATCTTTAGATATGTAATAATTTCAGATACTGGTCAGTGTTTTCTTTGATAAATTCATCTCACTAGCTTTAGTTCATGAATTGAGGTGACTGTGAGGAGGAAAGAATGTAGGGACGATAACCTGTGCAAAGCAATGGGAGATATATATCGTGTGTGAGGAAGAGAGAGACAATTTATTTGGCAATGGACTCAGAGAGATGTCCAGTGAGTGAGCCTTGAATGATAATTTTGAGGCACATTGTTTTCCAAGACTTAAGAGGAAGAAAAATTCAGAATTACTACTGCCTCAGGACTTGGAGTTCCCTGATGGCCATGCAACTAGACAACCAAGTATCCTTCCTGTTTAGTTCCTCGACTCACCTGAGGAGCAAGTGTTGGTCCTCCAGAGTCTTCACCCAATATACAGACTGCCCTGCATGGCCATCCAATGTAATATCCACTCTTCGGGTCTGCAGGTTCCAGACATGTACCAGTCCATTGAGTGATCTGTCAAATAATATGCCAGATGTTGGTTTAGTTGGCCCTGGAGGTATAATTGCTCCCTCTCCCACTCCTTTAAAAATATTTCCTGAGATCCATAGACCACAACAATGCAGGAAGAGGTAGTTTACATACAATGTGGTAGGTGATGGGAATAAGACCTGATATGCTCGAGAACATAGATGGTATCTCACAACCCCATAGGTTCAGTCTAGCCATATAAGGCTCTCATTTCTTGTCATCTCCAGTACTGCCCTCACCCCTGAGAAAGAGGCTATACTAGTGAATGACCTCTTTGCCAGTGCAGGCTGCCCTAGAGGCTTGAGAAAGTGTAGAGTCTCAAGACTGGCAGAGGGCCTGCTTCCCCAATAAACCAATCAGCAAGGCAGGACAAGTAGCATAATTCCCAATTTTCAGATGATAAAACAAGCAGGGAGAGTGGGAGAGTGAAGGGGTACTGACCAAAATCACATCTATCTAGGCAGTGATAGAATAAGAACTCCAAGTTTCTATTTCCTTCCCCTAGGCCATCAGAACTTCCACATTTAAAATGATATCCAAGGCAAATTTTAATCTTACTAAGTGAACAAAGTGCTTTTCAAATACTTCAGGAACAGACATTTACAGACAATGGGAAAGCTAATTACCAAGCATGCTTATTTATACATTAAACCAGGTTAGAAAGAGCTTTGCTTGGATGGCCTGGAGTTACTATGTATATATGAAGAGAACAAAAATAAACATTTCTTTAAAAAAAGTATTTTCCAACTGAAAAAGCTGATCACAATTCAGATTGGCTGCTCTTTGCCATTAGTCAGAAATATGAAGTGTCACTTACCCAGAGAATAACAGTGGGAGACTGGGTGCCTCGGTTTGACAGGAAAAATGTAGGCTATTTACTGCTGACTGTGTTCCTCGAAGCACGAACTGTGGTGGAGGCGGAGGAAGAGGCATGATGGGAAAAGAAATCCAGTCACCTTTTGAAGGAAGAAAGAACAAAATACCCTTCTTATTTCTGTCCAGATTTGCTTCAAGTTTCCTCCTCTTGGTTCTAGTCCTTTGTTATTGAAGAAGACCAAAATGACATCACTATGTTTGAGACAGATTGCAGTGTGTCCTACTGTGGCTGATCAGACTGATATGAACTCTGAATACTCTGCCACAGGCTGGACACAAATAATCCATGGGAACACCTGGGTGTGGGTCCTCTAAACTTACAAATGTCACATTTCTTTTGAGCCGCTTCAATTCTGTCTTCCTCATAGAGCAGTAAACAACAGCATACCACAACAGATAAGGATCTCTGAAGAAGAATTGGAGAAGTGTATGGCTGATTACCTGGCAAGGGCAAGAGGGACTGGCAGACAGCCCCTGTGCTCCATGCATACCCTTGGAATTTCTCAACATCCAGAGAAAGGCCCCTGGCACATTTGGTAGATTTCCTACGGCAACTTGATTGCCTGGATGTAGATAGTACCAGCACTGGTGGAGCAGTATGAAACTCTGGTCAAGTCATTGTAAAATGTAATGCATAGCACCAGTTACTGTGAGGATCAAATGAGATAATAATGTAAAGTGTTTCACTGTCACTGCTGCTACTACAATTACTACTAACATATTAATATTATTTTATTTTTCCAGTTACATGCTATGAAAGAATGCATATTTATAAGTTACACAATTTTCTTCTACCCTCCCTTCCCACCCCTCCCCTCAGCAGCAAACAATCTAGTGAACATTGTGCATGTCCATTTGTGTTTAACATGTATCAATGACTGTGATAAAGGCATAAATGCCAGAGTCATCAGATTTGCAGAGAACCAAAGCAGAAAAGGATAGCTCCTAGAGTGGATGGACAGACTTAGAATCCAAAATATTATCTTGAATACTGAGCCTAATTTATGAATATGAAATTTATATAGAAACATGTAAAGCATTACATTTGGGTTCAAAAAAAATTAACTTTTCAAGTAGGCAGAGGAAGTATATTTAAAGAGTATGTAATCTGAAAAGAGAGGGACTCCAAGCTTAGGGATGCCTCACTGCTGAGGCAGGCAATGCCATGCTGCTTCAAGAGAGGCATAATCTCAACTCTGGGTACTACCTAGAAAGGAAAATGACGGATATTGGAGAAGATGTAGAAAGATCAGGACACTAATGTGCTCTTGGTGGAGTTGTGAATCTATCCAACCATGCTGGAGAGCAATTGGAAACTATGTCCAAAGGGCAATAAAACTCAGATACCCTTTGATCCAACAATACTAGGTTTGTATCCCAAAGAGATAATAAAAAAGAGAAAAAGACCCACATGCTCAAAAATATTTATAACAGCTGTTTTTATAGTGGCAAAGAATTGGAAATTGAGGAGATACCTATCAGTTGGAAAATGGCTGAACAAATTTGTGGAATATGAAAGTGTTAGAGTTTGTTGGTTATTTCTTGTCCTTGGTTATCGAAGAAGACTAAGATGACATCACTATGTAAGAGATGAGTTACAGTGTGCCCAGCTGTGGCTGATCAGACTGATACGAGCTTGGGATGGGCATCAATAGTCCAGGTGAACACCAGGGTGGTTACTCTAAAGCTCACATTTCCGTTTAGTTGTTTCAATTCTTCCTCACTCACAGAGCAAATGTTGAAGTACAATTGTTCTGTAAGAAATCATGAGCTGGCCGATTTCAAAAAAGCCTGGGAAGACTGGCACGAGCTGAACCAGGGGGACACTGTACACAGTAAAGCAACATTGTGAGATGATCAACTATGATGGACACAGCTCCTCGCAATAGTCCAGTGATCAAGGACAACCCAAAAAGTCTTGGGATGGACAATGCCACCCACACCCAGAGAAAATACTATGGAGTCTAAATGCAGAGCAGACTCTGGTCACTTTTTAAAACTTCTTTCATGTTGTTTTTTTTCTCATGCTCCCCCCCCCCCATTCTAATTCTTCTTTCACAACACAACTATAGAAATATGTTCAACATGATTGAACATGTACAATCTATATGGGGGAGGGGGGCAGGAAGGTGGTAGAAAAATGTGGAACTCAAAAGTTTGCAAAATGATGAACGTTGAAAATTATTTTTACATGTAATTGAAATAAAAAAGAAAAAAGATGAATGTTGAAAACTCTGTGGGAAAAAGAAAAGAACATAAAAAAAACTGTGCATACCCTTTGATCTGGAAATACCACTACTAGGTCTGTATCCTAAAGTTTTTAAAGGAGGGGGGACCTACATGTACAAAAAATATTTGTAACAACTCTCTTTGTGGTGGGAAGGAATTGGAAATTGAGGGGAGGCCTAACAGTTAGGGAATAGATGAACGAGCTGTGGTATAATGAATCTAATTGAATAATATTGTGCTTTAAGAAATGATGAGAGGAGGGGTGGCTAGGTGGCGCAGTGGATAGAGCACTGGCCTTGGAGTCAGGAGTACCTGGGTTCAAATCCGACCTCAGACACTTAATAATTACCTAGCCATGTGGCCTTGGGCAAGCTACTTAACCCCATTGCCTTGAAAAATCTAAAAAGTTAAAAAAAAAAAAAAAAAGAAATGATGAGAGGGAAGCTAGATGGCATAATGGATAAAGCATTGGCTCTGGAGGCAGGAGTACTTGAGTTCAAATCCAGCCTCAGACACTGGCTTTTTGACCTTAGGCAAGTCACTTAACTCCCATTGCCTCCATCCCCCTCCCAATAAAAAAAAATTTTTTAAAAAATGATGACTAATCGGATTTCAGAAAAAATTGGAAAGATTTCTATGAACAGATACAAAATGAAATGAAGAGAGACAAAAGAACATTGTACATATAACAGCAATGTTATATGGTGATCCACTGTGAATGAACTTAGCTTCTCTCAGCAAAACAATGATATAAGCCAATTCTAAAGGATTCATGATGAAAAATGCTCTTTACCTTCAGAAAAAGAACTTAAGGAATCTGAATACAGATCGAAGCATACATTTTAACCTTTATTTTTCTTGTTTTTTTATTTTGGTCTGTGTCTCCTTTCACAACATGATTAATGAAGAAATATGTTTTGCAAGACTGTACATGTATAACCTGTATCAAACTGCTTACTGTCTCAGGGAAAGGGGAGGGAAAGAAGAGGAGAGAATTTGGAACCCAAAAGCTTAAAAAATGAATGTTAAAAATTTTATCACGTGTAATTGAGAAAAAAATGTAAATGTAAAAACAGAGGGAGGGGGTGGGGTGGCAGGCAGGACTAAGAAAATCTCCAGGAATAAGGAACTGACAGTCTCACTAAACTCTGTCCTAGTCACAGGTCACATCTGGACTGCAGTGTCCAGTTTTAACAGTACCATTTTAGAAAGGCCATTTATAAGCTGGGAAGACAACACAAAAGAATAACATTGATAAGGGGAAGGTAATGAGAATAAAGAAGGGTGTAAGGTTCATTCTGTGTGAGGGTCCGTTGGAGGAACTGGGGATATCTTAATGTTTTAGGGAAGACACAAGAGTTAAAGAAAGGGAGAGAGGGAAAGGAGAGGAGGGGAGGGGAGGACAAGGGAAGAGGGGAGAGAAAATAGGTACAAAGAAACACAGAGAAAGAGGGCTCAACAGTCTTCCTCCCCAGAACCCTGGTGAGTAGCAGCAGTCAGAGCTAAGTTTACCATATAAAGCTCAATTGGCACATGTTCTTTCTACCTATAAGGGTGGGCTTTCCAGTTCATGATGAGCAGGCAGAGATGCCAAATGTCCTAGGCTGGTCTGTGGACTCGGGCTCACTGACTTGTCCACAACAAGCTGGGGGGTGGTTCCCAAAAACCTTCACCAGGAACTCTGCCTCCCAAGCACCCCTCTTCCTATCCTACTCGATATCCACCTTTCCTCCCCAATCCCACAAATGTTAGGAGTACTTCCTTGCCTTATAGATCTTCCACGGCCAAACAATTTCCAGAAAAATCCCCAAAGTCACTATTAAGATGACACCTTTCCCAAAATTTTCACAACTGGTTATGTACTTTCCTGAAGAGGTGAAACACTGAACTGGGGGTGGGGGGTGCGGAAGTTCTGGGTTTGAATTTTGACAAGTTACTTCACTCTATCAGTCTCTGTTTTTGCAGGGAGGTGAGAGACAATCTAGAAGGTTCCTGCCCAAACTATAGCCTCCAATCAGTTCAATCTTTTTAAAAAAGAATTCTCCCTTTACTGCAGGTATCCATGTGGAGATGGTCCCCCAGAATATGGGGGTACTGACTTTTTTTCATTGGGTGAACCAGGCTCCTGTAACCAGCGCAGGGCACAGCCACTCTGAATCTCAGCCCACCTGCATTCTTCACCGTAGGATGTCGCCTTCTTTTCCTGAGAAATCAGCTGTCCTGTCCTCCTGTCTCCTCCTCGACTTCCCTTCTCCACCCTTGTGACCCATTATGGAGTCAGGAGGCTGAGTGGGAAGAGGCCTTTGGTGGAGACTGACATCACTCATCAGGTCTCCATCAAGCAGACATTTCAGGATGTCTCGGCAGACAACTCCACTCAAGTGCCTGAGGGGGGCTAAGGATACCCGAGAACCACAGAAGGTGGTGGGAGCTGGTGTGCTCCATCATTTCCTGGGAAAAGGAGAGGGGTGACCTTGAGGGGTTGGCCAACAACCAAATTCCTTCTTAATAACTGAGTACTCCAAGAGAAACAGCAGCTTGTTTACAGATGGAGACACTGAGGCTCAGAGAGAGCAGGGAACTTGCTCAAGGTCAACAAATAGTAAGAATTAAAATGGACCTCCCAGCCTGGGTCATCTGGACTATTGTAATCCCCCCACCCCACTCAGCTGTCAAATGAATCTTCCTAAAACACAGGTCTGACTCTATCAACCCTCTACTCAAAAAAGTATTCAGGGGCTTCCCATCCCTTCAGGATCAAGTATAAAACACTCTAGTGGCCATCAAAGCCCCTTCCTGTCTTGGCAGCCTTCTCACATCTCAATCTCTCCAAAAATCTCTACCCTGCAGCGACCCTGAACACAACCCCTCATCTGGCTAAGTCAAGCCTTTGTCCCCTGCCTGGTGCTCTCTTCCACCTCATCTCTACCTCCTGGCTTACTTCAAGCCTCGGTTAAAGTCCCACCTTTGGTCTTTCCAGGTCTTGTTGAAGCTTGGAGTTCTGAGACCACCTTGAACATATCCTGCACACCATGCACCTAAACTTAGACTGGGAGCACCCTGAGGGCAGGAGTTTTTGGCTGATGCCTCTCTCTTGGCATCCCCATGCTTAGCATGGTGCCTAATCAATACTGCCTGGCTGATTCCAACTGAAAGACCAGACAGCACGAGACTCGAGTCATCCCTGACTCATCGTGAAGCTCTGCCATCTTGGCCACCTCCCCAGACACTTCTGACGTGCCCAACACCCCTCAGTCCAACCTTTGCCATGCCTGACTGCCCAGGGCCCACCTGGCCCGGGCCCGCACAGGAGGCGTCAGCCTAGAGGTGATGGAGGATTAGGCAGGCACTTTAACAGCAGACACACAAAGTCTGTACAGGAGGAGAGTGAAGGGTTGAAACTACCAGGAACAGTAGACTCGTTGTGCATGTCCTTACAGAGGCCATGGCGCAGCCAGGCCCAAAGAGGAGCTTAAGACCCGCAGACAGCCGCCTGGGAAACACAGCTGATGAATTCATGCATTTCTTCTTTGAGAAAACTTGATGGACAAATAGAGAAAACCAGAGACAAGAAAAGCTGATCTACCCCAGCTCCATGGGACAGGACAGACAGCCCCCGGCATTGCTAGAGTCAATGCTGCGGGTTCCTGGTGATGCCACTCACCAAACCTCTCTTTTGTTTATTCCTTCATTCCCTTCATTGGTGGCCTCCTACTCAAATGTGTAAAGGGCTTCAGTGCTCCTTCTGTTCCCTCAGAAAGGTTCCAGCATTACCCCAAGGTCATATTGTGGGTGACTCCCACAATCCCAGGGCACCAGAGACCCAGGGCCAAGGGGGTTTCAGTAAGCCTCTGGGCCTCCAGACAAACCCAGTGCTTTGGAGTGAGAACTACAAAGATGGACCAGCTTGTGCTCAGTCTTTCAACCAGATGGGGAGAATTTTATGGTATTTTTCATTCCTCTGTGCTGCCATCCTATACAATGAGGCACTACATAAAAGGCTGACCCTTCCATTGATACTGCCGATAATGGGAGCATTTAGTGCCAGGAGTTGCCCCTCCCTCTTGGGCACTCTCTCTCTTTTCTGGGTCTCCATGGCCTGGCTCTCTCCATCCATTCCTCTGGTCCCCAGTCCTCTTTGTTAATTCTTTATCCAAATCTGAAGGATCAAACTCGCAAGGCCAGCACCACCAGATGAAAATGTCATTAAGAAAATAAATCAAAATACAATCTAGAGAATGTTGGAAAGAATGGTTTTCTAAGCCACATGGGATTCCCACAGCTCTGCCCAGGGTCCTCTCTCACCGGCTGGGCTCCATGATCCTGCTCTGCATTTGACTCTCAGACTCACCTCCAAACTCTCCATGCCGCCAAAGAGCCCGCTTTCTGTCAAAGACCCCACCATCCTGGTGCCTAGTTTACAGTCTGGGGGTTACCCTTAGTTTCTTAGTCTCACTCACCCTCAAATCCAATCAGTGCCCAAGTCTGGTCAATTCTTCTCCCACAATCTCTCTTCAATTTGTCCCCTTCTCTCCACTTATCAACTGACCACCTCAGCTCCTGTTCTCCTTCCCTTCTCACCTGGACCAAGAGTTGCCTATCTGGCTTCCCACGCAACCCTCTCCCACAAAAAGCACACAGCTGACCTTGTCACTCCACTTTCAGGAAACAAGCACCAATGATTCCTGTTACCTCGGGGATCAAACACCCCGTTGACTATTTAATGAACTGTACATCAGCTCCAACCAGAGACACTGTTCCCCTTTCCCTTTCCAAAGTTCAGCCACATTGGTCTACCTTCTCTGTTCGTGCCAAAGCTTCACTTCCCTCCAGGTCCTCTGAATCCCACCCAGGAGTTATCTCAGACTCCTCATGACATCTCATGACAACTATCCCTGGCAATTTTGCCTTTGTCACCTCTCCTCCTTTGTGCACCCATCCTGGTGCAGACCCTTGTCACCTCACACCAGGCTGTAGCTGCTGGGGGCAGAGGAGCAAGCAGTCCCTGCTCCCCACTCCAGACCATTTTCCATTCAGCTACCAAAGGGGATTTTCCTAAAGCAAAGGCCTGTTCATGCCCCCCCACCCCCACCCCAGTAAACTCCAGGAGCTCCTACAGCTTCCAGGATTCAATAAGTCTTCTCTGACTGGCCCTCCTCCCTCCTCCCTCTCCTTCATCTTCTATTCAGTGCCCCCGGCCTCCTCTCACTGCTGGAATCTGGGCATTTTCTCTGGTGTCCCCCAAACCTGGCCCACTCTTCCTCCTCCGCTCTGACCACTGCCCTCCTGGATTCCTTTCATTTCCAACTAAAAGGCCATCTTCAACAGGAAGCTTCCTAATTCCAGGGCCCTTTGTTCCTAAGGATTTCATCTTTTTTTCTGTATAGTTTGCCCATGGTCTCCCCTATTTGATTGCAAGCTCCTTGGGAGCAGGGTCTGTCTTGTCTCTTCTTGAATCTCCAGATCTGAGGAAGGGCCTGAAAGGCAGTAGTTCCTTTAGAAACAGTCACTAATGGACAAGCTGCTGCTGCCCCTCACACTGTTTCCAAAGTCTACAATGCGCTCCCTCCTCACTTCTACCTCTTTGAATCCCAAGCCTCTCAGTTGACACAGGAAGCTCCTCCTGATTCCTCAAGGCTAGTGGCTCTCTGCCTCCCAAAGTAGGTGTTGATTCAGTCGTGTCTGACTCTTCATGACCCCATTTGAGGTTTCCTTGACAGAGATTCTAGAATGCTTTGCCATTTCTCTCTCTGGTTCATTTTACAGATGAGGAAACTAAGGCAAACAGAGTGAGGTGACCTGTCCAAGGTCACACAGGTAGGAAGTGCCTGAGGCCGGATTTAAACTCAGGAAGAGGAGTCTTTCCAATTTTAGCTGCTCCAAAACAGCTATCCCTAGCTGGAAATCTAATAAATGTTTGATTGAGTAAAGAAAGAGGAGAAATTGTTATTCTCACACACAGACATGCAGAAAGTCTTGTAAATGCTCACACAGGGCCATATGTCTACGATCACATAGAGCACCTCCCTCCATGTCCCACATGCCAATCTCTCAAATACACATTCTATTATAAATCTAGCCCGAGGCTGGAAGCAAACTGCATGGTTTGAACATGGGAATCACTCCCCTTAAAAATAACCATCAATATCCATTAGAAGGCACTGCTTGGTGAGGAGAATAGTGACAGATCAGAAGACATTTACTGAAGTCATTTAAATTTTGTTCAGCAAAGATGGCAGAACCATCCCTGCAGCATAGATTTCAATTAATAATTGTCACTTAAAGAATGTAAATGTTAGAAAGATTACCTTAGAATAATCTCTCTGAAGCCTCGAAAAATTAACAGATCCCACAGGAAAAATTCCAGCCCCTCTCCTATTCCCACTCCCGTCATTTGCATTTCCATCACACTCTGAACCCTAACAACTTGTTATTAAAACGTCACCCCCCCCCTCCTCTTTTCCTCTCACTGAATCTGAGATGCAGACAGCTGGAGCAAAGGGATTGGGGGTGTGTTTTTTTAAGAGTCATCTTGACTTTTTTTGTGTTTACTCTTGAAGTCACTAAGAGTAGGAAAGAGATTTCCAGGTACATCAGAAATAAATCTCTCTGGGCATGTCTGGCTGACTTCAACGAGCAGGTGCGCAGACATAATTATTATTGCAAAGTATTCAGCACAACCAGGTGTGCCCCTGACCAAATATGTGAAGTCCCTGTTATTCTTTGAAAATTCCTGGCCCACCAGGTGCCATTTTCCCCAAAGTGAAGCAAGATTAAAGAATTACTCAGTAAAAATGTCAGGAACCCTCTGGTTTTTGACCTGCTCCATACAAAGTCCCTCCTTGAGCTTCCTTTTTAAGTGGAGGGCAAAGACAACAATCGTCATGGGCTACACAGGACTGAGGCATATTGGTTTGCCAAACCCTGGGTGCCAGAACCCATTGTGGCTACAACACTTCATGGCAGAGCCTCATGTTTGGGATGCTTATTATCTGACATGAACAGGAAACAGGTGTCCATTTCTAGTGCCTCGGGACTGTTACTGAGTGGCAAGGCCTCCTATACTCCTTCTAGCTCATCCCAAGATGTCTACTGACAGATCTATAACCAGGGTGCAATATAAAAATAATATTGTAATTAATATAGTAATATAAGTGATATAATAACAATAATGTCATTATAAGTATAAATAATGTTTTTGTCCTTATTTTTAAAGAAGACCATGACATTAGGGAGGTGATGCTTGGACAAATACGTGAATTGGATTTGAGTGAGGGGGGCTGTGCTAAGTCATCTGCCTCACTTTCTCCTCTGAAATCAGGGTGATTGGAGATGACCCTGAATGTGAGGCAATCGGGGTTAAATAACTTGTCCAAGGTCGCATTGCTAGTAACACAGGTGTCTGAGGCTGGATTCGAATTTCTGTCTTCCTGAATCCAAGGCAGTGCTCTATCCACTGCACCACCTAGTTGTCTTCCTAAGTAGTTTAGTAGTAGAATTCTTGATTCCCACATAGGAGACCTGGGTTCAATTCCCAGCTGATATAAAAAAAACTTTAAATAAGTGATACCAGGTCTCTCAGTCTCCAACAAGCTTTTTACCTTCCTCACTAGCCTGCCCCAATGAGTCCCCAAATGATCAGACAAGAGTTTACAGAAAGCTGGGTAGGATTTAGATGGGTGTGAAGGATGGGGGACTCTCAGTCCAGAGATAGGAATGAAGAGAGAATACTTAGAGGAGAGCAGCCTGTCTCTTGGATAGTTAGTCCTCAGAGGGCAGCATGGTAGCCATATCAGGAGATGGACACCAGTGACGGTCCCTTGGTTGATGGCAGCCACTTTTTCCTAATGTCTGGCCTGGATGAATTGTTTGGACTTTGCTGGTCACCCTTTGATGCGTCCTTAGTAGGGATGAATAATCCAGTTTATAGTTTCTGAATAATGACTATAGACAATCACACTTCAATTAATTTAAGTCTTCACCAGTGGAAAATTCTGAGTATTAGATTGTCTCATTACAATTAACTCTGATGCAATCAGCATTTATTAAGGACCTACTAAGTGAGAACCACTACTATGCTAAACCTGGAGAGGGATTTGAACTGAATTTTAAAAGGAGCCAGGGAAGTGAAGAAGAATAAACAAAGGAGCAGAGCTTCCCAAAGACAAAGGCTCAGAAATGGGAGATTGAAGACTAGTTAGGAGCTCAATATACAAGTGGGGAAACATAAGAAGACTTGAGAAATAGGAAGAGCTTTACATTTTTCTCTTTGGTTACAGTTACAGATTTTTTTAAAATTAGTTGACTATTTCCCTTCTCCAAATTGCATCGATTTTATTTAAACATAAACTTTTCCATTTTGTGTAATCAAAGTTTCCCATTTTATCAGTTATGATCATCTCTATCCCTTGTTTGGCCAAGAATTGTCCTCCATTCACAGTTGTGAAAGTACCTCATTTAACTCAGAGAGTTTGAGGTACTCATTCAAAATTTCATAGGCAGTAAGTGGAAGTGAAAGGATTTGAACCCATTCTCTGACCCCAAACCCATTTCTCTTTCCACTGCACCACAACTAAACATCTTCCAAGATACTTTTCACTCTGGGGCTGTCTAATTGGACAATTTCTTTTGGTCATAGCTATAAATAAGCATTGGGTTGTTTTCTTTTTATTTATGTTATTTTTTTCTCTTCTGGTAGACCATCTGATTTGTTCCTCCTAGTTTCATTTTGTTGGTCTGACTCTTCCCTAAACTTGTCACAGTCACTTAGGAGAATTCTATTCCTGTCTTCCAAAGCTCTGGTCACTCATGAATTGAATAAGCGTGCTCTCTGTTCTAGTCCTTCAGAAAAAAGCAATAAATAACTGTGCTTTAGCTATGAGCTTTAGAGACACAGATTGGGGACAATTCTTTTTTTTTTTTTTAGTTTTTGCAAGGCGATGGGGTTAAGTGACTTGCCCAAGGACACACAGCTAGGTAATTATTAGGTGTCTGAGGCTGGATTTGAACTCAGGTACTCCTGACTCCAAGGCCAGTGTTCGATCCACTGCACCACCTACTCGCCCCTGGTTTAGATAAATTCTTATGCACTAACCGAAGAATCAACTCATATCATAACCAAATTGTAAAACTGGTTTTACTCATGGTTCTTAAAAAAGACAACTGTGTATATGTGTGTGTGCGTGTGCGTGTGCATGTGTGTATTAAAATTGGGAGGAACAAAAGAGCACAGAATGAAAACACTTGATTCATCAGCTTAGGATCTTCTTTAATGGGGAGGATGAAGAGGAACATTTTCAGAAAACATGAACTTGATAGCATAGAGACTCACAGAATCTCAGACCTGGAAGGGACCTCAGAGGCCATTTATTTCCATCTACACCTGAATAAAAACATACTGTAAATTACCTGAGAGGTAGTTATCAACCTCTCTTCAAAGCTGTCAAGTGCAGGACAAACTACCCCCTCAGGAGACAGTTCATTTCACTTTGAGACAGTTCTGAACTATTAGAAAGCTAAACTTTTCTCACAACAACCCTGAGAGGGACTGGGTAACTATCTCCATTTTCTCTATTGACAATTGGGGCTCTCCAAGCAGAAACGGATTCCCTAGGATCATATAAGGAATGTCTAAGGTAATCCGACATTGTCTGACTTTATCCAAGAACACAACACTGCCTCATGGATCCTGAGCATATGACACCCTTCTATCAGTTCTGCCATGGAGATAAACCTGAGGAGGTGTGTTGGATGCTTTCTTTACTCTCAGTCAACAAACCAAAATGAATTAAGAGAAGGGAGTGGGGAATCAAGATGGTAGAGTCCAAGCAGCAACCCAGTCAAACTCTCCCAACAATCTCTGCTCCAAATAAATTTTAAATGTCTCAAATTGAATTCTGGAGTGGCAGAGCCACAAGGGGTTCGCATGAGACATTTTTTCCAGCCTAGGACAACTTAGGAGGTCAGCAGGAGAAACCTGTGACACTAGAATGGGGGCTAGCCCAAAGTACCTTGGAGGCAACCATGATAGTGCCAACAGCAGCTTCAGGAGCTCTCAGTCCAGAGACTGTAAGGGGAATATAACCAGTTGAAAGAGAGGACAGGGAACCCTGAGCTGACCCTGAATGCGGGACCCGGAGCTGTCACTCTACTGCCCATATGTAGTTTTGGGTCATGGTTCAAGGGCAGAGCAGAACCGACCAAGACAGCAGTGATCACACCTCTCCTTAGTACCACACCTCTCTGGAAACACTGAAAGAACTAACTCCTAAAACAGCAAAAAGCCTAAAGCATAGGACAATGCCTCCTCACTCTTAGGTGAGCAGAGCCCAACTTTAACATAAAATTTAAAGTCAAGAAATAGGGTGGAAAAATGAGCAAACAACAACAAAAGCTGACAATAAAACAAAGAAAAGACATAAAAATTCACTGAAAAAAAGAATTCCTTAGAAAGCAGAACTGGACAAATGGAAGTTAAATAATTTTCAGTCAGCAGTTCATTCATCTTCATGACTACATTTAGGGTATTTTGGGCAAAGATAGCAAAATGGGCTGCCATTTTCCTTCTCCAGCTCATTTTATGTGGGGGAGGAACTGAGACCAACAGGGTAAAGTGATTTGCCCAGGGTCACACTGCTAGGAAGTATCTTAGTCCAGATTTGAACTCAGGAAGATAAGTATTCTTGACCCCAGTCTTGGCACTCAATCCACTGCACCACCAAGTTGTCCCAGTCAAATGGAAAAAGAAGTATGAAAGCTCACTGAAGAAAATAATCCCTTAAAAATTAGAATTGGACAAACAGAAGAGAATGACTCCCTGGGACACTAAGAAAAAACAAAATTCCTGATGAAAAGACCAAATATGAATAGAAATGTGACATTCAAACACAAGACTCAAGAGAAGCATAAAAAGGCAATAAGAAAGAAAAATCATAAGAGTCCATATAGTTAAAATGTATGCATTACTATATAGGAAGATGATACATGTAGCTCTTAAGAACTTTATCTTTAAGGAGTCTACATAGACAGAGAGGGCATCTTTGTGAACTGAATATTGGGATGATCAAAAAAAGTGCAGGGGTAAGAAAGAGGGATGCAATGGGAGAAAGGGGAAGGGAAAAGATGAATGAGGGGAATTATTTCATAAAAAAGAAACGCAAAGGGGCGGCTAGGTGGCGCAGTGAATAGAGCACCAGCCCTGGAGTCAGGAGTACCTGGGTTCAGGTCCGACTTCAGACACTTAGTGATTGCCTAGCTGTGTGGCCTTGGGCAGGTCACTTAACCCCATTGCCTTGAAAAAACTAAAAAAAAAATAGAAACACAATGAAGAACTTTTACATTGGAGGGGAAAATGAGACAGTGGTAGACAACATCTGAACCTCACTCTCATCAGAACTGGTTCAAAGAGAAAAGAATACATACACACACACACATACATACACACACACACACACACACACACACACACACACACACACACACTCACTCACATACACACTCAGCTGGGTAGAGGAATCTATCTTACCCAAGAGGGAAGTAGGAAAGGAGGGAAACAAGAGAAGGGGGAGGTGAAAAAGGAGAGAAAATTATAGGAGGCAGTGGTCAGAAGCAAAACAGAATTTTGAGGGTGGAGAGAGTAAAAAGAGAGAGGAGAATAAACAAAAGAAAATAAAATGGAGGAAAATACACATCCTAACTGAATAAGAATGGAGGAACTGGCCCATAAAATAGAAATGGATAGCAATGGATTAGAAACTAGAATTCAACAATACACTGTTTACCAGAGACACACTTGAAAAAGAAATAAGGGGCTGGAGTGGAATTTATTATGCTTTAGCTAAGCTTTAAAAAAAAAAGCAATCATAAAGCAAAAGCAAAAATATACATTAAAAGAATTAAGAGATAATCAGGGAATTTGCTAATCAGGAGCATAGACAATGGAATAATATCAAGCATTTTTACAGCAAGTTGGAGCCTGTGCCATATGAGGTTCATTTGAAGAAAGTAAGGATACAAGGTTTAGGAGGGGACTGATCACTATCTTCGAGTAGATGAAGGGCTGCCATGTGGATTCAGCTTGGTTCTTGGCCTCTGAGGGAAGGACTAAGAATAATGGGCAAAGTCACAAAGGAGGAGACAATGGTTCCCAACAAGGAAGGTCTTCCTAGCAATCAGAAATCTTCACAAGTAGAACAGGACGGCCACAATGGAGATGAGGTTCCTGTCCCTGGGGTTTTCTGGAAGGCTGGCAGTATACTTACTTATCTGAGATTCTGCCATGGGGGCTCCTGTCCAGGTATGGGTCTGATCCCAGTTCTGCTGTCTACTACTTGAATAGTCTTTTTCTTTTCTTTTTTCTTTTTTTTAAGGCAAATGGGGTTAAGTAGCTTGCCCAAGGCCACATAGCTAGGTAATTAAGTGTCTGAGGGTGGATTTGAACTCAGGTCCTCCTGATTCCAGGGCCTATGCTCTATTCACTGTGCCACCTAGCTGTCCCTACTCCTTGAATAGTCTTGAAGAAGCTTTAAAGTCCTTGTTCTCAGCTATATGACATCTGTTCTGACTCAGAGGCTGTGAATGTCCAGTGTCCACTAAAGATGAGCTCAAATTCTAACTGGAAACCAATTGTCTTCAAGGCCGCTGGGGAGGAGAAGAAGTTGTGTGGAAGATGTAGGAAGTTTCCTATTCCAATAGCTCTTACCACCCACCCAAGATGAGGAGGAGGCACTAGCACAACCTTCAGTTTCATTTTTTTTTAAAAAGAGAAACATATGAAAACCAACTTATCAGCCAAATACAACAAAAGCACCAAACAGTCCACGGTGTGTGTTTTCTTAAACATTGTTTGATATCTCTCTTTATATATAATATTTAACCATATCAAACTTAGGGGACAACTCAAAGGGTCACCTGGGAAAATACAGCTGGGATCTAGAGAGTGGAATGATTTGACTAACAAAGTCTAGCCAGAGAAAAGTACTTACTTTAGCACTCTGGAAATCAAGGGCCTTCCCCTAACACTGGATGGTTTATTTGTATATATGCTCTTTAACCAACTTCTTCCTCAGAGAATGAATGTTGAGAGAAGAGGCAAAGGATTGGTTTGAAGCTGAGAATTTGTTTGGAAAGAAAATGAACTGATGACTGACAGAATGTCCCAGCATAAGGTTAAAGAGATTACCTATTGCGTATAATTATATCTCCTTCTTGAGGACAGGGGGTGTTTAATTTCTGTCACTGATTCTCTAGGGCCAGGGAAACAGCAGGCACTTACTTGACATTTGCTGATTGCTGATTGATTCATTGATTGGAGGTGCTATTGTGTTTATTTCTTTGTGCCCCCTCATATCCGATATAGCAAGAAATTAATCCACCCTTGTTTGATTGAATTGACTTTAGAAATAGAAATATAAAATTATGTGGTTTGGGAAGCTTTTCTCCCAGTAGTTACAAGTAACATGTTGGCAGTACCAGACAGCACAATGACTAACCAATACCCTGAGCCTGTTGCCACAAATCCTACCCACCATCTCCTAACAGTCTCTTCTTAATAAGGTGGAAAATACCACATACTGTCTGATCCTGCACTCTAACTGGCTACAACCCAGTCATTAATTATCAGTAATGATTGTCTGCTCACAAGAATGCTTCAAAACAAAATCAAAGACAAACAACTGATTCTCTAGACCTTTCTGTGGGGAAATGTTGGCTGGGAGGTATGTTTCCTTTGTTTTGCAATATACCAGCCAATTAATAAAGCCACAGTGAAGCTAGTGTAAAAAGCAGAATTGGAACCCTGGTGAATGGCTCCCAAGAGACTGAGTGACAAAGCAGATGAAGCATGGCGGCCCAGAGTCTCCCAATTCCCCCGATGGCCTGAAAAATCATTGCCTAGTGACAAAACAGACTCTTGGAAATTCAATCAATCAACATGATTTTATTAGATGCTAATTCTATGCCCAGTCCTCTGCTAGGCAATGGGGGAGACAAAAAAGTAGAATTCTCTAGACTTAAACAGAACCCAAGAAAAACACAAAAAGATTGCAGATTTAGGGCTGGAATGGCCATAAGAGATCCATCAACTTCTAACCCCTAATTTTATAGATGAGGAATCTCAGCAAGGCCTAGAAAGATGAAGAGACTTGCCTGAAGTCACATGGGAAAGTAAGTGGAAGAGATGGGTTCCCAACTATCTTCCCACTTTCCTGTGGGCTTTTGTTTTACTGACATAAGTTTTGTTTTTCTTTTTAAAAAAATATTAAATTGAAGTCAGTGCTTATGCCTTTGACTCTGAGGATTACAAAAGGCCCTCCCCAACCCAGTCCCTCATGGACTGGATGGATGGTGAAAGGCACTGGAAGGAGGCTTGGATTTTCCAAACTGCTCCTCACTCCTCTGATTATAAAACGATGAGGTTCTAAAACTGTTGGGGGATAGATTTGTCCTAGCCAACTTTGTGACTTCTAACACAAGTCCCTTTCCTTACACTTAATACAAGCTTTCTCATCCAAAAAAACAAGAGGGTGTGTGAGTTATCAGAGGCTAGGCTTTAAAGGATGGTGGAATTCAACACACAAACAGGAAAAAGGATTGCACAATAGCCTGGGAAAAGGGTTGGAGGAGGGAAAGGACAAGAGGAGAACAGGGGACAAAAAGTGGTCCAGTGTGGTTGATGCAGCAAATGTGTCATCTGGAAAGGTAAGGGGTGCACGGCGCTACTGAGGGAGTGGAATGCCAGGGAAAGGAACAAAAGTAATAACAGGGGAGTCTTTTTAAAGCAGAAGAATGAAAGAGTGAATTTGTGCCTAAAAATTATATTTAGGCTATGGGATGGATGGATGGAATTGGTGAAGAGATGGAAGAAAGAAAAGCCTGCTGGAAAGACTGGCAAAGAAAATGGAGAAAAAAGGAAGAAGCACATGCCAATTTTTTTTTTCCCATAGAGACTTCAAAAAAGAGCAAGGGAGAAGATTGGACCCAATGGTGAGTGGAAACAGGGGGAGGAGCCAGAGCAGGAGCTACTTCTAGCCCAGGTCAGCACTAGGAGTCCGACAGAGGCTTGGACACTCTGGGGAATGTGTCCAAGCTGGAGCAGGTAGACCAGAGGAGAGCCTGAAACCAAGGATCCAGGGCCATGGCTAAAGTGCCAGGGCAGGGAACTCTCCTCACAAGTGAGGCATCAGTCCTGTCTCTGAGTCTGAGAATCTTCCTTCTAGGTGAAAGGTGCTGGTGCCAGCAACTATCTGCCAGAGTTCTGGCCAGACAAGCCCCTGAACTGGGATCAGAAACCAGAACCTCCTAGACTGCAAGGGCAGAGATCAAACCATTCAGGAGGCTAAAAGTGTGTGCCTTACAAGTAGCTACTGAGGTCCAGGAAGAACCTAACAGCAAACCCAGAAAAGGAATAGCAGGACCTCAGGCCAACTAGACCAATCAGATCAAGCAAGGGCTCAACAGAACACCCCCTACAGAAAGTCCCCAAATACAGTCCACAAGATACTGTATATTTAGGGACACCCAGTCACAAAAATCAGATGAAGAAAGTAACTCCACAACAACAACATGCAAAACTCCAAAGAAAAACAGTTTAGCCACAGGGACAAGGAGAATTCTTAGAAGAAATGTAGCAGGTATTTAAAAATGATACTATAAATGAATGAGAGTTTTAGGCAATGAAGCAAAAGAGAAAAGAACTCTAGGGAAAAGATTCAGAATCTTAGGGTTATCAGAAGTCATAGAGGGAGGTAAATAAGGTAGAAGGTCTACAAGTCAAGTTTAAGAAAGAAAAGGGATGGGGAAAGGAATCCTCTTGGGAGAAGACAGAAGCTCTCAATTCACTTCACTTTGCACTGGCACTCCCTTGGTTCCAATTCCACAAAACAAGACGCCCCTGGAGTGGTTTCTTCACCTGATTTTCCTGCCTCCTTTTATACGTCTGTCTACCCCTTTAGACTGGAAGCTCCTTGAGGACAGAGTCTGTCTTTTAATTAAGTATATACCCATAGCTTGGCACATAGTAGGCACTTAATAAATGTTTAATGGATTGGATTAGGAGGAAGGAGGGAGAACTTATTATCTCACATAATCATGATGTGCAAAAAGACTATCAAATATGGAGGAAGGGGCAGAGGGAGTGGGCATCCTTTGAACCTTACCAAAAATTGATGAAAGGATAGAACACACACACACACACACACACACACTCACTCACTCACTCACTCACTCACAATACACACTAGAAATATATTTAAGTCAACAGGAAAAGAGGATATATAGGAAGATAGAAGATGGGGGATAAGAAGATAGAGAAATTTGGGAAGGAATTAGTTATAATAAGCCAAGCAAACTCCAACCTGGAAGGCATACTGTGGCGGAGGTGGTAGACAAGTTAAGAGGAAAGAAAGGATATGAACCAGTGATCATGGTCAGCATGAGTAGATGAGAAAAGGAGCAAACAAGCCTGCATCAAGCATAGATCACTAGTACTGAGCATACTACTTTCACCACAATCTTCTTTGTAAAAGGAAGGTAGGAGACATAGAAAGGAAAAAATAAGGAAAGTGGATGGAGAGAAATACACAATGATCAAAACTGAGACTCTAAATGGAATGAATTTATTGAAAAAAACAGAAGAGGGGTAGTAGGTTGGAATAGAAAACAATTCTACACTATAAGTAAACTAGAAGATCAAGGAGTAGTTTCCCTGTCAGATCTATGGAAAGGGAAGCAGTTTATAACTAAGGAAGAGATGGAGAACATCACTAAAAACAAACTAGAGGATTTTGATTATATTAAATTAAAAAGCTTTTGCACAGATAAAACCATTGTAACCAAAATCAAAAGAAATGTAGTACACTGGGAAACAATCTTAATAACTAATGTTTCTGACAAAGGATTCATTTCTAAAATATACAGAGAACTGAGTTAATTTTTTTTAAAAAAAAAAAACCATTCCCCAATTGACAAATGGTCAAAGGATATGCAAAGGGAATTTACAGATGAGGGGATCAAGGCAATCCATAGTCATATGAAAAATTGCTCTAAATCATTACTTATTAGAGAAATGCAAATTAAAGCTTCTCTGAGGTACCACCTCACACCTCTCAGACTGGCCAATATGATCAGAAATAATGATCATTGTTGGAAGGGTTGTGGGAAATCTGGGACACTATTACATTGTTGGTGGAGCTGTGAACTCATCCAACCTTTCTGGAGAGTAATTTGGAACTATGCCCAAAGGGCAACAAAAATGTGCATCCCCTTTGATCCAGCAATATCACTACTGGGTCTATACCCTGAAGAGATGATGAAAAAGGGTAAAAAAAACATCACTTGTACAAAAAATAGTCATAGCAGCCCTGTTTGTGGTGGCAAAGAATTGGAAATCAAGTAAATGTCCTTCAGTCAGGGAATGGCTTAGCAAACTGTGGTCTATGTATGTCATGGAACACTATTGTTCTACTAGAAACCAGGAAGAATGGGAATTCAGGGAAGCCTGGAAGGATTTTCATGAACTGATGCTGAGCGAGATGAGCAGAACCAGCAAAATACTGTACACCCTAATAGCAACATGGGGGCAATGATCAATCATGATGGACTTGCTCATTCCATCAGTGCAACAATCGGGGACAATTTGGAGCTGGCTGCAATGGAGAATACCATCTGTATCCAGAGAAAGACTGTGGAGTTTGAACAAAGACCAAGGACTATTATCTTTAATTTAGGGGGAAAAAACTGTTATCTTGTTGTCTGATCTTGCTTTCTCTTAGACTTTATGTTTCTTCCTGAAGGATATGATTTCTCTCTCATCACACTCAATTTAGATCAATGTACAACAATTAATCCATTTCAATGTAAAGACTGACAAATTGCCTTCTATAGGGGTGGGGGGAGGGAAGTAAGATTAGGGGGAAAATTGTAAACTCAAAATAAATAAAATCTTAAAAAAACAATTCAACAATGTATAGTTTATAAGAAACACACTTGAAACAGGCTCACAGAGTTAAAATGACAAACTGAAGTAAAATCAATTATGCTTTAGTTCAAACTCTAAAAAAATAGGAGCAGCAATTGTAATCTCAGAAAAGATAAAAGTAAAACCAAAATCAAAAAACACAAATTAAACACCAAAAGAGAAATTTAAAAATAAAAGATTAACAAAGCTGAAAGCAAGAATTTGATTGAATTAACTAAAACCAGTAGCTGATTTTTTTGAAACAAAGAAAAGAAAATAGAAAAACCATTAGCTAGTTTGATAAAGAGAGAGAAAAGTGGAGAGAAGCAGAAATACCAAATGGCCAGTATTGATGAAAAAAAGGAAAATTCATAATAAAGAAAAATAATTATTATAAATTATTTTACTCAATTTTATATGAATAAATAAAACTGAAGACAAATGAAATGAATCTTCATAAAAATAAAAACTACTCAGATTACTAGATGAAAAAAATAGCTACTTTGAAAACCCAATACTAAAAAAAGAAACTGAACAAGCTAAAAATAATCTCCCCAAAGGAAAAAAATAGTGAGACCAGGGGCGGCTAGGTGGCATAGTGGATAAAGCACCAGCCTTGGAGTCAGGAGTACCTGGGTTCAAATCTAGTCTCAGACACTTAATAATTACCTAGCTGTGTGGCCTTGGGCAAGCCACTTAACCCCGTTTGCCTTGCAAAAACCTTAAAAAAAATAGTGAGACCAGATTGATTTACAAGTAAGTTCTATTTAACGTTTAAGAAATAATTAATTTCTCTTATTATGTAAACTGTCTAAAAATATCCCTATGACAAAAGGGGAAAACTTTTGAGGTATATCTCTAATGAATAGTACCACAAAAAACTTAAATAAAATATTAGCAAAAGCAATTATAGCAACATATAAGAAGGATGATATGCTATGACAACATCGGTTTATACCAGGAGTGCATGGTTTTTCCATATTAGGAAAATCACAAGCATAAATGACTTCATTAATATCAAGATTAATAATTTCAGGATTATATAAACACAAGCAAAAAGACTGGACAACAAAAATTAACAGGAACAGAGAAATTCCATTCTAAAAAACTATAGGATATATATTTATATCTATATCTATCTATCTATCTATCTATCTATCTATCTATCTATCTATCTATCCACACACACATAAACTTGGGAGTTTGCCTATTAAGGCACACACAGGAACTGTATTAATATAAGTACAAAACAGTCTTTGGAGAGTTATTCATTATTTAAGTCACTATAATAAAAAATAACAATACTACCCAAATTAATTTGATTATTCACGGCCACACTGAATCAAACTACCAAGGGATTATTTATAGAGCTATGAAAACAATCAAAGGTGCCTTGAGGAGCAAAAAATCAAGAATTTCCAAGGAAATAATGAAAAAAAAAGTAGATAGGAAGGAAGACTTCTTCAACTTTTACTACAAATCAGTAATTATCAAAAAAAATTCAGTAATAGCAAAAGACTGATCAATGAAACAGACTAAATAGACACCATATGAAGTAAAGGAATAGAATAGATAAACCTAGGGATCTTAACTTTGGGGACAAGGACTTTTTTATTTTTTATTTAACAAGAACTAGGAAAATCAGCAAGCAATGTGGCAGAAATTAGGGTTAGACCAAAATCTTACACCACCTTCCAAGCTAATTTTGAAAAAGTTATGTGACCTAGACAGAAAAAAGTTACATCACAAATTAGAGGAGCAAGGAAGGAAATAGCAGTTCAACTGAGGATAGAGGAAGTCCATAACCAAAAGATACAGAAAATCATAGAAGATAAAGTAGACAACTTTGATTTCATAAAATTGAAATGGTTTGACATGTACAAAACCAAAGCAGTTAAATTAGAAAGAAAACAGTGAAGTGGGGAAAGCAAGAAGTTTCTCTGATGATAAAGAATTAAAATATGTGAGAACAAGTGACATTCCTCAAGAGATATAGTGAAAGGATATGAACAGACAGTGAATATTCTCAAGAGAAGCTATTGAGAATCAGATGAAAAAATGCTCCATATAAGTATAATTAGAAAATTAAAATTAAAATAGCTCACATACATGATAACAGAAAGAAAGAAAGAAAGAAAGAAAGAAAGAAAGAAAGAAAGAGAAAAATCAGAGGGTTTCAAGGAAACAGGCACCCTGTCGGGAAAGTTGTGAATTGGTTCAATCATTCTGAAAAGCAATTTGAAACTCTACTCAAAAAGTAATTAAACTATGCCTATCCTTTAATCGAACAGTACCACTATTATGTCTATAAGACCAACAGTATCTTTGTAATATGGGTACTTTTCCTTTGTCTTTGATCTGTTGGTCTTATAGACATAATAGTGGTACTGTTGGGTTAACTGTGTATAAAAGAGAACAAAAGGGGCAGTTTGGGATAAATCTAGGAAAACTTCAATGAACTGATGATGAAGTAAGTGGGACCTAGAGCAGGGGATGTTCAACCTTTTAGCTCTTCTGCATCTTATCTCTCAACAAAAATCCTTCAAGGGCCACATACAGAATTTAAATTGTATCCATCATTCATGGATACAACAAACACAATGACAAATGTGACCCACAACAACGGGATCATGTGTCCCACTCCCCTTGAATGGAGCTAGAAAGCTGATGAGTAGGTTAGACACACCTGAGCTAGAGGACAATTTATGGAAGGATGATGATAATGATGATGATGATGATGATGATGATGATGCTTGTCCTTTGTTCTTGAAGAAGACTATGATATGCATGTGAATTGGATTTAAGTGAGGGGGCACTGTGCTTAGTCACCAGTCTTATTTCCTCCTCTGGAGCCATCTGGGTCCAGAGACCCTATGTGAATCAGATTGACTGGAGATAGCCCTGGATGATATAATAACAATGTAGAGAAAGACAGCTTTGAAAAATTTAACTTAGATCAATTCAGTGACCAACTATAATTCCAAAAAGACCAATGATTAAACACATGTCACCCATTTCCTACAAAGGAGTTAAGAACTAACCCAAGGTGCAGAATGAGCCAAAATTCTCAGATACAGTCAATATGAGGACTTGTTTTGACCATCTACATCTGAAATAAAGAGGCAAATTTTTATTTCTTTAAATTTTCTGGGAATTTGGGGAGGGAGAAGATATACAGAAATACTGGGGGTTTTTTAGTTTTTGTTAAGTTCAGATTAATAAAAATTTAAATTTAAATAGAAAAAACAAGAAGTCCTATTGAGGAGGTTATTCTAATATCCAGGCAAGTATCCCAGGCACCTATCCCAGGACAGGTGCACAGTGGGTTTGAAGAAAAGGAGAGAGATGTGAGTGAGAGTCATTACTCAAGTAGAATGATTGCCATTACTATTAGTATTGCTAGGTAACGTTTATATTGCACTTTAAGCTGTTTACACTGCTTAACATATATTATCTCATTTGATTCTCACAATTCTGTGAGGTAGATTCTATCCATTATTCCCATTTCACAGATCAGAAAACTGAGGCAAACAGTATGAAGTGAATTGCTCAAGGTCACACAATTAGGCAGTGCTGGATTCAGATCTTCCTGACTCCAGCTCTAACTCTGGCTACCACACCATCTAGTCATGTCATTCCACATGAATATTTAGGTTTCATATCCAAGAGTCGGAATAAATACTGATATCAGGGACAGAAATAAGTCAGCAGAGGAGCAGGAAAATGGGTCATACAGTCAGGGACAGGTTCCTGGGGCAGACCAAGGAGAGAAAAAGAGAAATCTGGACCTTGGTCACCTTTGTTTCCACCACTATCAATGCACATGCCTACCTGACAATGAATTCAAATGAAAACAGCACCATTTGTGATGAACCAATTATGTAAGTGAAAAACTGTTGCCCAAGAACTGAGAAAGATGACAAGGCAAATATTTTTTAAATATTTCAGAGACATGGTTTTCCCTGTGAAAATCCAAAATTTAAATGGAAAGCAAACGAAGAATTGCCCAGATCTCATTTGGGACACAGTGAGTCAAGCATATGGATCTCATTGCCACTTCCATGTTTTTAGTTGCTGAAACCAAAGCTATTAATCAATATGTAAAACCCATAAATGAACATAAACATTAATCATTCTAATACTTCCCAAGTGTCAGATGGATAATCTTTTTGGAGTTTTCCGCCTGACACACTTGCCTTTAGCTACCAGCTGGCTGACCTTTTCCAGAGCAGTTAAAACAATGGTCGATGGGGCTACCTACCTCATAAATACTTTTGGAAAGGGCCAAAGGCGCTGCTCTGCTAGAGCCCCCGGCAAGGAGGCCCCAAAGCAATGGCAAGTCCCCTTTGTGCTAGGGATCGGGTGTCCCAGCACTTGCTTTCCATATATCAGGCTAAGGCTGCATGGAAATGTGGCTTCAGCCGATAAAATTGCAGCACTGTATAAACAGGTTGATTTTATAGATTAAGTTCTAAGAGAGCCAGCTGTCTGGCCTTATGAAGCCATTAATTGCCTAGTGAAAAGAAGTGATAACATTAGAGCTGGGGCTGCTCCTGGTACATGGAAAAAGATGCCCACTTGGGTCACCCATTCCTTTCAACCAAGATGGTGCCGGTGTCCATCTAGCCAAAGTAGAATGAGACAAACATGTAGAGGCCAAAGATTCTGGACAAACCAGATAAGGCAAAAATGACAGAAAAGAGAGCTTCACACACTATCATTCAGGATTAGGGTCGAATTCAAGTGTGCCCCCTTGATAAATCATTGCAATCTAGCAGAAAATCGATCGGTCCAGGATCATGAGAAGACTGCTTTGAGGTGCCCTGCTAGTCAGGGGGATCCAGCCAGCCAGCCTCCCTCATTAGGACCCAGTCTCCTCCAGAGCTCTCTTCCTCCCCCAGGTCAGACTGGCCGACTGACTCTGCTCATTTTTCCGGTGTGGATTTTCAGAATTCATCTTGGCTTGCCTATACTCAACCATCTTCGACAGAATACTGCTGTTACTGGGAATAAGGTAATTTCAAAGTGATGAAATCAAATTCTCCTCCACTGTTATCCCCCAAACCAGAGAACAAACTTCTCAAGTTGCTACAACAAGCTCTGGCCAAAATGATGCATTAGCAATTAAGGACTCCATCATTCCAAGCAATTAAAATAAACACTTCATTTGAAAACTAATTAATTCGAGCTACATATTTTTCCCATGACAATATGCTATGCTTACTTGACTTATGATGTCTAATTATTCTTTATTAATCTAATTTAGCTTAATCTTATTATGCTATCTCATTTGGCCCTGAGCCAACTGAGCTGCTTTCAGTTTGCCCACTTCTTACGCAATGGCTAATTCTGGAATATCAGTTACAACACCAGCTTTATTTATTTGTCTGTTCTATCACTTGTCTTGTCTTCCCACAGGGCAAAGGAACATGCAACTTAATCCACTCAGAACTTTTTTATTTTTTTCTCCAAAATGTCAAAGTTAAGATCATTTCTTTACGTTAAAAAAAAAAAAAAAAACATGGTACCCGGATAGGAAGAATCTTTAAAACCTGTGTCCCACAAGGTGAAAAATGGGACAGATTCCACTAGAGAAATTTAGGATTTGTAGCCATTACTCTGCAAATGTCCTAGTGTTGAGATGAGGCTTCAGTAAAGAAGGAGGCTTCAGCCTCTGGGCTGCCAGAGTCTAGAAGATTCTTTCTCCATTCTGGATCTAGATTCTATTTCTGGGATCTGACAAGTGATCTCATTTCTGGAACATTTCGCTATTGACCAAGTGCTTTACATACATCATTTTGTCTGGATGATCACAACCCCAAGTCGTATCAAGGCAATCTATTATCTGGCTAATACACATAAGGCAGTTTTGTTACATTCCTAAAACTTTAAAATCTATTTTTTTTGGATAACCAGCATAATATATTTCATCATACTTACTGACATTGGTTTTTTGGAAAGCAAACTTTGGAGTCAGCAGACATGGAAGTCCAAAGTCCTGGCTCCATCACATCCAAGTTATAGCATCAGTTATATCATTTAACCTAACTGGATCTCGTTGTCTTAAATCTCAAAGGGATGTTACGAAGAAGAAAGCACTAGTCAAATGTGAATCCTTATCATAGGGAAGGAATCTTTTGATAACCTAGATAGTCAATGTTCACTTGCCCACAAGTACAAAAACACCAACAAACTTCACAAAAATTTCCAAATCCTATTTCTGCTTTCTCTACCACCTGAACTTCTAACCAATGGAGTCTCTTAAGTAGGAAATCAGCCTAGCAGCCTCTTACCACTCAGGACTCTGCTGAGATCACTTGGGAGAGCCCAGAGTCACTCAATTCCAAAAACCAACTGGACATCCCACAGCAGGACCTGATTAGGGGTCATGCAGTCTACTCCTGAAAACCCTACAAAACTGACCAAGAACAGTCCTACCTCACTTATTCAGAAGTCCCTTTTTCAGGACCCACTGAGAATCCACAAAAATAGAGAAAAAGAATACCATTATATAAAATTACTTAGAAATAACATTTTTTTACAGTTACTCTGCAGAGAAAAACTTAATCAACTATGGTTTATAAATATTACTGTGCTATGAAAAAATGCAAAGAATTCAGGAAAAGTTGGAAAGACATATGAACTGATTAAGAAGGAAGAGAACAGAACCAAGAGAAAAAATACTTAAAAAAAAAAGATCTAGTTTTTTTTTTAGTTTTTAGTTTCTTTTTTTTTTTATAAGGCAATGGGGTTAAGTGGCTTGCCCAAGGCCACACAGCCAGGTCATTATTAAGTGTCTGAGGCCAGATTTGAACTGAGGTACTCCTGACTCCAGGGCCGGTGCTCTATCCATTGCACCACCTAGCCACCCCCCCCAAAAAAAAAAGATCTAAAGGAAAACAACAGTGAAAGACTTTGAGATTCTAGGCAGAAATGTGATCAAGTCAAACCTGACCTACCATGTGCCAGATGCTTCAGATACAAAGAAAGGCAAAAATTGTCCCCGTCCTTAAGGAACTCACTGTCTAATGGGGAAACAGATATGGAAATTGTATCCTACAAGACACACATAGAGAAGATAGGAGGTCATTTCAGACAGGAAAGAACTGGTCACTGTAGACACCAGCCCGCTTCTGACTGAGTCTTGGATGGACTGATGGAAGTAGGAAGTAGATGTAAGGGGAAAGAGAGAGGGCATGGGGTACAACTAGAAAGGGGATGGAGCATCATGTAGAAGGAAGAGTGACCAGGCTGGCATTACAACACCCCAGAGTCTGGAAAAGAATACAAGTAGAAGAAAACTGCCCAAGCTGTGAAAAGTTTTAAATGCTCATGGTGGGGGGAGATGTTGGAGACAAGAGGGAGCCTGAGAATACAAGGCAGAGGAGCAGGCCTCCTGCCTCATGGACAAACACCAGCCTTTACTCTCAGCCAACATCTTGTCTTGTTCTGTTTGACTGACATTTATTATGAACAAGGGGCTGGGGGAGTCACAGGAAGCTGCAATGATGGTTAAAAAAGAGCATCGATTAAAAAAAATGAAAAATTCATCCCAGGTATACTCTGGGTGAAAGACACCAGAAATGAGAGCAGGAAGCAAAGGAGGGAACAAAAATCCAACACAGATAAATCCAAAGTCCTCCAAAAGCCCCCAGCTAGAGTCTGCAGATTGGCAAGGCCCTGACATCAACATTGCATTGGTGCCTGCAGACCACAATCACAGAGGCTTGTCCACCAAGACTCATCAGGAGCCCACTGTGGGTCAGCACTGGGCTCTAGGGGTCCAATGACCAAAACAAAAACAGTTCCTACCTTCAAGGAGCTTTCACCCCCCTGGAAAGATTCAGGATGTACAACACAGAAGAGAAAGGAAGTCCATAAAAGTACTGAGATGTAATTCAGGAGAGGAGAGAGAGGAAAAGGGGTAGTAGAATTGCCCAAGGATGTGGTCCCTGAGCTGTCACCGAAGTGGACATCAGATGACCTGGACCTTAGGTCAATCTGCTACTTGTTCTCTGTGTGAGTGGAGTAAGTTGACCTTTCCAGGTTCTCAACTGTAAAATGATAGATTTGCATGAGAAGGTCTTTTCCTATGGGTAGATTCCCCAATACTAAGATGAATTTGTATGATCAAGAAAAGACATATTTATGTTCTGCATGCTTGTTATAAGGGAAAAAAATCTTTAGATTTCCAGAAATATTTAAAGAGAGATTTTAGAAGAACTCTAAAATAAGTTTTAAATGTATATGTCTTGATTAACTGGAAAATTCATTTTATGTGAAACTCTTCATTCTTCATTGAGACTTCATTGGCATTTCCAGACTTGTGTGCCCACCTCAAGTCAGTATTCTTTACAGAGCAAGTGTTCAATAAATATTCATTGAGTGAATGACCCCTCAAACATGACCAGCTACTAGAAAACCCATGCAGGTCGACAGAGACTCCTGTAGGCATATTCTACCCGCACAGGACACCCTTTCCCAGAAACCTTCAAACTTGGTTCAGTTCAGCAACCATTTAATAAGCTTCTCCTAAGTCTACAAAGATGGAATCAAAGTCTCTATGTGCCCTCAAAGGGGTTACAATCTATTAAGGAAAATGAGGCAGATAAATTACTGAGAAACAAATTTGGAAAGATGAAATCTAAAGAAAACTTAACCTCTTCCTTGTTGAATTCCTGCGTAAATTATTAATTAAAATTGGTTTGTGCAAAAACTAAGTTTTCAAGTTAAAAGGAACTTTAGGACATGAGAAATGTCTTTGAGGGAAAAAAAAGCAGTCAGCTTTGGAATTCCTGGTCTCTTCTAGTACCTTGGCCCCCAGAATGGGGACAAGAGACCTTCTTCAAATATCCCACCCAATGAGCATTCTGGGAGGTTTCTCTGCTGAACTTTGCTCTTGTTCTTCCTTCTCCCCTCAGTTGCAAGCAGGAAAGGAATCCCTGTTCTAAAGAGCTAAGAAAGGGAGAGGTAAGCCTGGCCAATTCCCCCACATTTGAGGGAGCCTCCAATTCCCCAACAACATCAGTGGGTTGTGGACTTCCTCTCAAGGTAAAGGATGCCCAAAGCTATAGCCAAGATAGGCTCGGGCACATCAATGGGAGTGGCATATGGTAGTATGCTTCCCAGAGCCACCATCTCCCTCCTGCCAATCCTAGGTCAGACTCTTTGGAGATAACATAAAGTCACTGAGGCCATTCAGTGACACCCAGTAATGGCACAAATGTCCCTTCTGTTCCATACTGTCTCACGGGCTCAGTCAGCTGGTGAGGCCCCCTAGAAGTGGCTTCTCCCCAGGGAACCTTAGCCTCGAGCTGCTCCCAGTCCTGTCCCCCCCATTCCCCCGCTTTCCTTACTTCCCTCCTCTCACCTCTTCTAATTTTCTGTCTGTCAAATACAATAGACTTGTCATTAGGGAAGAGGAAAATTTGGCCTAAAACAAGTGGGGAGCACAGCTACATTGGTGCTCCCCATTTGCTCCCACGCCTCAGTTGAGGTGAGAAGATGCAGGACTGGAATATCAAGAGTTTTATGCCAGACAAAGCAGGTCAGACCCTTCCTAAGGGATGGGTAATGGGGCGGGGGGGGGGGGGGGGGCGCTTTCAAGCCCTTTAGAAAGGATGAAGCACTGTATAAAGATGAGGCATTCGAGGCTTCCTTAGGTTCCTTTTTTATCAATGGCCCGAGGCGGAAAATCTCTCCCACTACTGGGATCCCACAGAGCCTTCACCCACTTGCCCATCCCCATGCCCAAAGGCCCCCAGCTGCCTTCCAACAATACACTCCTGGGCTGTTTTCTCTCCCACAGCATCCTGGCCCAGGGCATTGGCAAACAGCAAGTGCCTAATAGGCCTTTGCCCAAACTTCCCAAGCCTGCGGGGGAGAAGGAGGAGGGAAGGCTGGGAAATGGAAGGAGACACGTGTTGAGACACAGTCAGAAAGGCTGCTGGGGAGCTGACAACCATGAGAAGAAGGGACCTCAGCCCACGAACCATGGCCACGCCTAGAAGGACGTCTCTGGGACGTGGCCGCCTGTCCCGGCTCTCCCACTTACTTGCTGGGAGACGCTCGGTTCCTCCCCTCTAAAAGAGGTCGAACAATACTTGTCTTCTCAAAGAGTTGGCAAGAATCAGATGAGGCAATGTCTGTAAAGCACTTGGAAATGGCCACATCGGGAGCAAATGGGATTGACTGCCTCAGTTACAACCCACAGCCAGAACTCATAGGATCTGGGAGGTGCAGAGGGCTTTACAAATGTCTTCTTACTAGATTCTCACAGCAAACCTGACAGTAGGTCTTATGATCATCCCCATTTGACAGATGTGGAAACTGAGGCACATGGAGGGTAAGTGGCCTGCCCTGGGTCACTGACTAAGAAGTGTTTGCGGAAGGACTGGAATTCAGGGCAGGCTGCCTCCAGGCTCAGCACTCCATCCACCAGACCACCAAGTTACCTCTAACTTTAACAATAAAATACATTACCAAATATTTCTGGCTTATGGCTTATTATTTTCTCTGTGTATTTAGCAGTATTTAACTGAATGTGTAAATACAAAAAACAACCTTCCTGTCTATTTCCCCCCTAGCATCATCTGCTGGTTTCCATCTATGTTTTTCCTAATTATTAGGATTATTTTTTTCAATTGAGCGTAATACCTTACACACTGTGCTTTAGCTGACAAAGCTCGTCTGCAAAATAGAAGGAAATGGTTATTTGGATAAGTCAAGTTATCAGATGGCAAATCTGCTCCAGAGACGTGTGGAAAGGAGCCCTAAAGCTACTGTGGTGCCTGTTCCAGACGAGGGGGACTGATAATTGCACTGCCTCAGTTCCTGGGGGTCACGGACTCTCAAAGAGAGCTGTCTCCCAGAGGGAAGATTTTAAATTCTCAAAATCCTCAATGTGGGCACCTGAAGGTAGAAATAATGCTCCTGCAGAAAGGTATATTCTAAGAGAATGCAGCTGGAGAAGACAACAGAAGAGGAATGACCAAAAGAAGTGTCATTCTCCCTCGTTCCATCCATGACAGTTCTGTCAGAGTCCTTTGGTCTGGCATAACCCAACAAGATGGCTCTGGAGGGGCCCACATCCAGGGCATCATTCATGTCTCTGTCCCCCTTCTTCCTGGGGCACTAGGGTCATACCTGATATCAAAGGCCAACTGAAATCCAAAACCCTCTGGACACCGTCATTCTGAAGCAGGAACTATCTGTCCTATGGTACCTGAACTTGAACTCCCAGCCTTGGAATGTACTGGGAACAGCCGCACATTGTCCTGCCTTTGGCACTGACAGGAACTGGAGAGTCAATCTGTCGGCAGCTCTTCCAGCTATGTCATTTTCTGACCAAATTCATTAGGAAGACATTTCCCGGCACCATTATCTCAAACCAGAAAATCCAGATCAAAGCACAACAATCTTACAGCACAGTAAAACTAGTATAAATATTTAAACATTAATTAAACCATCCTCTTTATGAAGAATAAATAACAGAAAATAAGTTCAAACTCATAGAAAATGGGGTATCAACACAGCAAGAAGGAATATTTATGCAGCACCTCCTGAATGCAAAACTTTGATAAGATGTCATCTGGATGCTCCCTTGTGGAGTGCACCATGTAACTGACCATCTCTGGCTTTTCCAACAGAAATAATCACAACATCCATATCAGATTAGATTCCTATTTTGCTCTAAGACACACAAAACCCTTTTCTCACAAGTACTCCATGGGGCAATGAATTTAAGGATTATTACTGATGCTTACAGTAGGGAAGTGACTTGTCCATGGTCACTCAGCCTGGCAGTACCTGAGAGCACCCCAGAATCCAGGCTTTCTGATTCCCAAGTCAGTCAATGCTCCTTCTGCTCCATCATGTAGAACAATTAGAGTTAGATGAGGGGAAATCAACACACTTAAATATGGTTCATCTGAAGATCACTGGTGTTCACTGTGATAGTTCAAAACAATCTTGCCTAAAATATTCTCTCCATTTAAAGGTTATTAACCCTTGGATGCCTTTAACAAGCTCCTTCCCATGAGCTAACCATGGAAATGATGTCAGCATCTGAGGCAACTGACTTAAGGTCCCCAGAGGAAGGAAGAGAAAGTAGGGATGAGCTCTCATGATGACCAAGGAGCAAAAGTCCCTCCCTAAAGAACGAAGTCACCGTCACGACTCAAGATTTATACAGTACCTTTCCAGAAGGAGCTCAAACACGCTTGCTTATGTTTAAGAAAAAGTTAAATTCCAGATTAAGAAAACAAATTAAATAGTACAAGCCTGCTGAGATATTAAAGATTCCTATCTCATTACCTGCAGCTCATGATCATAAAAGACTGGATAAATGATAGTCAGTGCCAATAAAAATACACTGTGCTTTCCTGTTCAGGCACCAGAGTTGAATTTAGTTGGTCTCACACAAATCCTCACTTGGCATAAACGCAACCAGGAAAAGTCAGAGCTCCGAGCACTGAAAATGTCCTGGGCACCTTCCCGCCTCATCTCAGATACTTTTCAAGTCACGTCTGGGGAAGGAGCAGTCCCTCCCCGTTCTCTGAAGTGAACAAGGGAGGATAAGAAATCAGCAACTCCACAAATGCTAGCGAGAAAACAACAACGCAAACCTGCCAGTCCTATCTAATCAATGTATCTGAGAGTTCAAAGCAGATTCACCATCCATAATTCAAACTTTAGAAAGAAAATAATTTATGGAGGATTAATTTCGCTATTTTGAATCAAAGACGTATTTCATAGCTCCTTTCCAAATCCTGTATATTGTGAGGATCCTTTTCCCCTTTGAAGACTTAGTGAATGATTGAAGCTTCTACTTTCTGAGAAACAGATAAGACAAGGCTGGTAATCTGACTCTAAGCCACTGGATAAAGGCAGTTTGTTTCCTCTTAGCCCATCTGTCAACACCTCTTCAGTAATTAGTCCTAATTATTACAAAGGGCTAGCCTCCCATTCGCATTATTAAATCAGAAATAGTATCATAGCCAGGTATCTTTCAACGCCTCCCAGGCTGGCGACCTTCGATTTCATTGACTCTTCCATCAGTATCCGCCTTTGGAAGAGCCGAGGCAGTAATTTTAGCATCAGCTTCAAAGATGCAGATCCCACAGAGGAATTCCAGGGATGCATTGAGAAACACACCCACATCATGAGATAGGAGTGCAACACAATTGACCTTTGCATTGTCCTGTAAACCAATGGGATACAAGTCCACACATCTGGGTTTCTTAAAATACTGTGTTTACAAAAAAAAAAAAAAGAATTCATTCTTTGATTATCCCAATGGAGGTGAACACTAATTAGAAGTGGAAGGAACAACATGAATTTGTCTAAAAGTGGAAGAACTAAAAAACATTCTGAAAGAAGGCATTTCCTCTCTTGCCAGTTTTTCACAATTTCATTGACCTTATTCAACATGGCACTTCATGTCATTCACTAGGTCTGCTCTAACCAAAAAAGGAAGGGCAGTCATTAGGAAAGCAAGCAATCAATAAGGCTTTAAGGGCCTGCTGTGTACCAACCACCTTGGAACCCAAGTTCAAAGAATGAAACAATTCCTCCTTACAAGATTACTTACATTCTAACAAGGGAAATAAGAAGCATGCATATAACTGTGTGTGTGTGAATGTATAGAAGCATAAATATATTTTAAAATATCTTATCTTTAACCTGAAAATATATATATATATATATATATATATATATATATATATATATACACACACACACACACACACACACACACACACAGACACACAGAGGAGCGAACTATAAGGCAGTCTGGAAGGAAGGACACTTGGATCAGGATAAGCTTTATGCAGAAGATTATGCTTAAGATGGATCTCAGAGGACAAGGACTCTATGGGATAGAGGTAGAGGGGTGAAAAGAGAACCTTCCAGAAATGAGGTGCAACCAATATAAAAGTACAGAAATAGAAGATAGAATATTGTAGCTGGGAGAGAGAGAGAGAGAGAGAGAGAGAGAGAGAGAGAGAGAGAGAGAGAGAGAGACCAGCTGACTGGATCACAACGTGCAGGACTTGGAGAAATATCCAATGAAGCTAGGACAAAAAAGGGGGTCAGGCTATTTACAACTTTAAAAGGAGTTTAGATTTGATCCTAGAGGGAATAAAAAAAACCATTGGAGTTAACTGAGCAGAGAGGTGAGAGGGTGGGATCTGGAAAATGACCTTGACAGGAACAGGTAGGATAGGCCCAAATAGGGAGAGAACAAAGGCAAAGAGATTTATTTAGTTGGTGCCAAAGCAGGTCATTAACTAAAATTGTGACCATGTGAGTAGTGGAGGCAAGAGATGGAGGCAGAAATGCTAAGACCTAGCAACAAACTGGAATTTGGGTGAGAAGTCAAGGATAATGCTGGAAGACCAGAAGAATTGTGGTACCCTCAAGAGAAATAAGAAAGTAAGAAAGGAAAAGATTCAGAGAAAAGATAATGAGACCTATTTTGGAAATGTTGAGTTTAACAAGTCTCCAGCAATATACAGTTTGAACTATTGAAAAGGCAAGTGAAAGTATGGACTAAAGCTTGGGGGAAAGGGACTGGATATGTTGAGCTGGGGTGGGGGGGGTCATCTGAATAGAGATGAGGGTTAAACTCTTGAAAGCTGATGCGATTACTGAGAAGGTCTAAGGAAGAAAAGAGGAGGCCTAAGGCAGAACCTTGGGTAACATTCTACAGTTTAGGAGCATGATGGGGATGAGAAGTCAGCAATGATGAAGAAGGAGGAGTACCCTATTTCCTCATGTATAAGATGTTCCCATGTAAAAGATGCACCTAAATTTGGGGGTCTGAAATTTGAAAAAACATTATTACATAAAGAAATGAAATCTAGTTTTATTCATCAAAATTCAAGGACCTTCTGTTACTAGCTCTCAGGCATCTTTGGGCAAATCTGATGCATGGATGTATGCTTGGTCCATTCCATTTCATGAACCTGAAGCACCCATTGTGTTCTCCTTTGAAATCAGTTGCTTCTTTTTCATCAGCAATTCTTCTGACCTCTTGAAGAGGCTGAACCATCTTGGTGGACAAAGGAATTCCAATGGCTCTCTGCTCTTCAATCCGGATCTTCAATTCCCTCTCTAACTCAAGCTAGTTAGCTGCCTTGCCTCATGGCCACCTTCTGCCCAGGTGTTTTCAGTCAGGTTCTTTCTTCCTGTAGCCAGTCTCAGATTGTTTTCTCAGTTGGAGGAAGACCAAACAGCAGGATTTCCATTCACTTTTGCAAACTGGATCACGTTGAACTTAAATTCAGCACTGCATGAAAAGCTTTCCTGAGCCATTTCTGGGCAGAACGTGGCAAAAATCACCTAATATACTGGTAACAAATGCGAAACAATGAGTGCAAAGACAACAAGCGCAAAAAAGCAGGAACTGCAAGTAAAAAAATCTACAACCACTCTATAAGATGCTCCCAGTTTTTAGACCCCAAATTTTTTCAAAAAAAAGTGCATCGTATACATGGGGAAATACGGTAATACAAGAAGGAGGAGAAAGGAATGTCATCAACACTCAGAGAGGTGAGAGGACACAGGAGGAGAGAGTGAGCAATACTGTCAAATTCAGTAGAGGGATCAAAAAGGATGGAGATGGGAGATAATTCGATGTGATCATTGAAAGACCACTGGTAACTGAAGAAAGCCGACTCAATGGCATAATGGGGTTGGAAGTTAGATGTTGAACAAATGAGAGGAGAGGAAGTAGGAAAACTGACACCTATCAGTATTATCAGACACCTTTTCTAGGAGTCTGGATAGGAAAGGGGAGAGAGAGAGAGGATATATATAATTATGGCTTGAGGAGATGGTAGAGTCTTTTTTTTTAAGGAATGGGGAGCCACTGGCATGTGTCAAGGCCAAAGGGATGCTTCATCATTCAATTTCTACCTCTGTTAAATGGAAGGGATATCAAACTTGTGATAAACTTGGCCTAAATCAGATTAAAATGAAATTGGGAAATGTTTAGCAAAACAAATAAAAAATACAATACAACACAAGTAATGTTAATTTGTGATTTTCAAAGTCAATATGAATTTGACACAACTGTAGTACATGACTTCTAGGGTCCTATCCAGGACCTAGAAATCTATGAAAGTGGATAGACTGGCACTACAAAGCTGTTTTGGTCAGATACTAATGTGTTCCAGGAAGTGTTCATGCTGGTGCCCAATAGATTGGCCAACTTTAGCAAGTTATTGAATCCCTAGGCCCATGGTTGGGGAAAGGAAAGAGAAAATGAAGGTGTAGAGCAGTCAGCAGAACCTAAGGAAAGAGTCTTTCTGATGGCACCATCCAGAGGCCATGTGGGGACCAAACCAGAGTTTGCCAGAATCCCAAATTCAAGACTCAGTGGGAATGGAAGGAGGCAGAGTTCAATAACAGTGGTAGTTCCAAAACTTGAGAGTCAGCATGGAGAATGACAAGGCATACAGACTCTGAAAAGAAGCAGAAGGCACTGGCGAAATGACATCTTGTCTCATGATTTCGGGCCCAAGACAGTATCCTTTTATGGCTACCTCCCTCTGCCACCCCTTGCTGCATTCCTGGCTCTGTGGTGCCAAGGCTCAAAATGAGTGCCAAGGCACAAACCAGAAGCCATCTGTCATTTCAGTCAGGTCTGAAGGCTGAGACATAACACTCATTAAGACATGAGCACCCTGAGAACACAAATACCAATGGATTTTACAAACATCATTGTTAATTAAAATGTATATACTCACTGGGAAAGGCTTTGTGCCAGATCAATCAATTAAGAGGTGTTTTAAAAAATTAAAATGTGATTCCTGGCTAGTAGATATGGACTATCTTTAAGAGAGAGGACCACCAAATACCTCAATATAAGGTCATCCTTGGCAACCAATCCATACGAATTATTTATGGAACTGTGACTCTGGTTTTATATACCACATGAAGAAGAGGTATATTAGAATGATGATGCTATCCTGAAATTATTAAGAAATAGGTGGAATTGGCAGCTAGATGATAAAAGATATGAAAGGTCCATATCTAATTAGCTAGCAGCCAGTAATATCCTCCAAAAGGAACCTGGTAGGAGGTGAAATTGAGGGTGTAGTTTGAGGCAGGAAAAGGAATCCCTTCTCCTCAGGATAGTAGGCTTGAAGGGTCTCAGGCCTCCCACCCAGGACAGCAAGATGCCCCAAGGCAATCTGCCACAGAAAAAAATATTAGTCTTGGGCATTACCAGGCCTTGCACTGAATCCCCAGTCTGTCACTTTTCTTTAACATGGGTGACAAGTAGTCTCTGTCTTCTAAGGACTAGATGAGTCCTCTAAAACTTTTCGTAGTGGGTTCCTATCCATCAGGAGACAGTTGACCAAAGCATGGTAAAGGAATATGACAGTGTCCATTGCGTTGGAAAAAAGGAGGCCTATGAGCTTGTATTTTGTGGAGGAAACAACATGTTCACATAGAAACAGACACAAAGGATAAAGAATAAGAATTAAGGGGAGAACAAGGTCGAGAAAGGCCTCTGGTAGAAGGTGACCTTGAGCCAGGTCTATGACAGCACATTTCAGGCACAAGATGCAACTGGGCCAAAGAAAGGCAAGAGAAAGGAGGTACATGTTGTATGTGAGGAACACCAAGGAGGAGAGGGAGATAAGTGATCCATAATATGCCTGCAAAGATAAGTTAAGGACAAAGTAAGGGAGGGCAGAAACAGGGAAGGCTTGCACAAACTGACATCAAGCAAAATGAGCAGAACCAAAAGAACAGACACAATAACATAAATTAAAAGTAACCCAAGAGGGGTGGCTAGGTGGCGCAGTGGATAGAGCGCTGGCCCTGGAGGCAGGAGGACCTGAATTCAAATCCAACGTCAGACATGTAATAATTAACTAGCTGTGTGGCCTTGAGCAAGCCACTTAACCCCATTTGCCTTGAAAAACCCTTAAAAAGAAAGTAATCCAAGAAAACAACTGAACTCAGAAAAAAGGTGAGAGACATTGTATCATGATTCCCAGGGCCAGCCCACAGTACATGCCAAATGTGGGAGAGAAGGAAGGCAGAGTGGTCATACTGGCTGGACAGGGAGAAAGATAAGGAAGTACAAAGGAAAGTTGGCAGATCAAGATGGGAGATATAAGAAGCCTGTGGAGTCTAGAGTCCAAGAGGCTTCTAGAGGGTAAAGCAGGGATGTCTAAGACAGTGTAGATGACACAGGCCTGAAAATATAGGCAGGAGGGATGATGTACACCTCACAAGGCCAGATAGGTACTTCAGAAGTCCTATAAGTCTAACCAAAAGACTCATCAACTAAAAATCAACTTGAGAACCATAGAGGAAGAGCCTACTTTCTTTGGATACAGCAAAGGCAAAACCAGTCCCTGACACCCCCCCCCCCCCAAGCTCCCCTTTCAATGGGGGATTCACCTTGTCAAGCTCTAATCCTCCAGGAATTCTACCAGAGGGACACGGGGGGAGGGGAAGAGATTGCTAATCTATATTCACTAGGAAAGGCATACAGAAGAGTATTTTGAGCTACAGCATAAAGGGGGAAGAAGCACCATCGCCCAAAGGTTCACAGGAGAAAAACCCCAGAAGAAATAGCAAAATGCCTGAAGGCTCAGATATCTCAATAGGCAGATGACCCGTGGCTGCCAACCTGGACAACGGCTGGGGATAGTAGGTCTTGGGCCTTGGGCCTCTCGCTCTTTGGCCCATCCTTCATCCATCAGTCAAATCTTTCATGGTTCCATTTCCACATCCCCTAAATTCTAGCATCTCCCTAAGTATCTCCAAAATCAAATATAAAATCCTCTGCTAAGCTTTTAAGACCCTTCACTGGCTGCCACCAGTGACTCCCCAACCTTTTCAGTCTTCTTCTACCTTACCCTCTCCATATTCTCTGTTCCAGGAGCACCAGCCTCCTTGAGGTGCTTTGAACAAGACTTGCCATCTCCTGACTCCCAGCATTTCCACTGTTGTGCTCCCTGCCTAGCACTCCCTCACTTCTCACTATCACCCTATGGCTTCCTCCAAGTCTCAGTCAAAGTCTGATTTTCTACAAGAAGCTTTCCCCACCCCCATCACACCAGTGCCTTCCCTTGCTTGAGCATCTCCAGATTATCTTGCCTCACTCTTGTTTGGACATGGTTGTTTCCATGTGGCAGGGGCTGTTCCTGCCTTTCTTTGTACCCCAGAGCTTAACACAGTGATGGACACATTGTAGGGTTTCGTCAATATTTGTTAGACTTAATGTAATGAAAGAAGACATAGCTACACAAGCAGCACTAAAAGCCAGAGGAACGGGACTCATCATTAGAATACAGATCAGTATGGTGAACTTATTCAAAGAAACAAAACAGTTAAATTGGTAGATGTGGGGCAAAGTCAGGCTACATATTAGAAGGCACAGTAGGTGAAAAAACCTAAAAAAATGAGGGAGGGGGATTTAATTATGGGAGAGAGCACTTGAGTGAGTCCATCAACATCTATCACGTCTCTTCCCAAATCCCTCCCCCTTCCAAGCCTTCCTACATGCAGCTGCCAGTGAGACTTCCCTAAAGCGGAGGCCTAATCATGGACTCCCCTTTTCATAATCTCCAATGGTTCAGTATTGCCTCAAGACTAAAATCTAAGTGGGCTTTGGTCTTCACCTGGCCCCAGCAGGCAGGACTTACTCTCCTTCCCAAACCACACAAACTGATTGAAGAACAGATCCCCCATGGGACGGCTTATCTCCCACCTCTGAGTTTCCAACCTCAAGTCAACTTCACATTTGGAATACTCTTGCACCCCAATAAAATAGGGGCTCCTTGTGGGGAAGGACTGGTTAATTTTTTTTGTATCTTCAGCCACTGGCCCAGTCACTGGGACATAGCAGGCACTTACTAAATGATTGTTGATGGATTATTCTTGTAAACATTCTGTGGAATTGGAAATCTGAGTTAATAACATTTCCTTGCTTGCCTTTTGGGAGTAATAAGGCCCAAATGTTTCCAGGAATTCTTCCCTCCTTCAGAGGTCTTGAAACTTGCTCCCCCAAACCCCTCAAAACAGGGTGGCCTCCAGCATGTACCAAGATCACATGTGTGGACTTGCTTTGGTTGAGTTGCTTCTCTCTCGTCTTTGGTGACATTTCTTTTACTCAAGCAGTAGAGTCCAAAAATAGCAGCTCTACTGTCCAGGCTGGTAAAAAAAAAAAAAAGCTTATTATGAAAAAACTTTACACTGGCCTCGCCCCCCCCTCCATTTCTCATTTACACATTGTCCTCCTTCTAGTTTCATCCTTAAATGTCCTTGAAGAGACTTTACTTAGGTCTTTTGCCAAACTTTCTTTGAACCCGCTTCTCCCTCCATTGCTTCTGCTATTCTATGAGTCAACATTGCCCTAATCTTCCACCATTTCTTCATCCATAACATTTTACAAATGAGTTTATATTTTAAACTGGTGTTGCTCTTGGCTGTCATCTCTCCGCTGGCAAGGAGATCAAGGGTTTTGCTGACTGAGGTGGTTTCCAAATTCTTTTAGTCTCTTCATCATGGTGACTATTTTACACTGGTTAAGTTTCTTTAGGAAATGGCTAAGGTTTTGAAGTCAGTTCATCTAATTCCTTCCCATTTTTCAGAATCAACACTTGGTTTTCACATGATATCTTTTAATATTTTTTAGGATTTCTCTTAGTTTTATATTAACTTTCCTATTTATTCTAGTCAGAGGCAGGACTATAAAAAGTCAACTGATTTGGGAATGGCTCCTATATCTACAGTGAGTTGTTTCCTAACTGTTAAAATATCATTTAAGCCATTTCTTAAGTCATGTTTCTTGATGTTCACCCTGTCGGCACCTCCTCAACCTCTTTTTGAAGAAAGTATCCTTGATTTATATGGGGCAATGCTGCAATTTAAGACCCAAATTCTCTGGCTTCACATTTCTTATTCCTGAATCATGATTTTGTCATCCTCCTCTTTTACATCAAAGTCATCAAGAATGTGTTGATTTAATTTGATGTATTTTATCAAGTGCTTCACAGAATGTCACTGCCTCTCCATCCTCTGTGATGCTTTGTTCTTGCTTCAATTACTTCCAAAATGTTGTTTTTGCATGTGCTTATCATGACCACTGCAAGGTGAGATGACCAAAGGGTCTCTGGAATGATGCTTCTCACTCTGGCCGGACTCATGATAACGCTGCCTCTTTTATCTGCATTTCCAAACATTCTCTCTGAGACAGCCTTCCATTTAGGGGTTATTTCCTTTTATCTTCTCTCTGGTCTATTTACAGAGAGATTGGCAAACAGTAGAATTCAGTTCTTCCAGGCATAGCACAAGGTCTCAGAGCTAAGAGAATGCTTACAGATGTTGGTTTTAGAACCTTTGGCCTATCTGCCCCATTTCTACAGAATAAGAAGAGGTCATATAGGCCTAAGGTCAAATCTAGTAAGATGAAAGTGAATAGGGATAAATGTCATTTTTGAATTCTGCTCAAAAAAAAGAAAAAATCAGCTCCATGAGAGCAAAATGGAAGAGATGTGAATGAACAATAGTTCATTTGAATATTATCTGGGGATTTTCAAGGACTGCAAGTACAATATGAGCCTATACTTCTCCACTCCTGCTCACAGATTGCTGGCCACAATTAGTGGGAACCTCACAACCATGATGACTAAGTACACTAAAAATTTATGTTACTCAACTTCAAATAGGCCATCCTTTTATTCCTCCCTAAGTGATTACCTGTTTCACTCTCCAACTTAAACCTTGTCTCTTATTTTACTGAGAAAATGGAGGCATTTGATGTAAGATACCTCTTCTCACATTCTCTTCATCTCAAAAAAGTCAACAGGCATTGATTAAGTGTCTCCTATGAGCCGGGTGTTCTCCTAAGTTTTGGGGGATACCCTTAACCCAGTCTCCAACACAGAACTGGCCCTTATTCTTGGAAAGTCAACTCCACTATGGGGGATCCTATGTCTACCCATCTTCTCCCATAGACTGTACCCTCAACAATCCCTCCTCTTGAATATTCAAATTCTCCCTACCTACAAGCTACTTTTCTGACACCTTAAGATATGCTTCATCTTTATAAAAATCATCATCATACCCTTCCATATCCTCAAACTGTATCTCTCTTCACTTCTCAGCCTCCCATTAAACCTTGCCTTCATTTCCTCTCCCTTTGACTCTCTTCACATCCTTAGCAATTTTTTCCAACCTCATCACCCAAATGAAAGCTATTTCTAAAGTATTCAAAAATTTCTCTCTCTCTCTGGTGCATTAGATGTTTAAATAATCAGAGTCAATAATCTCTTAATAGGCAAGTACTATGCTCTTTATCAGTCTTCATCCTTGACTTTTCAGCTCCACTGGACACAGTTGATCATTCTCCCCTCTTCTAGTTCTCTTTCTACCCATGTGACCACTCCTTAGATACCTTTGCTAGCTCATCATCCAGGATATGCCCCCTAGTTGGGAAAGTTGCCCAAAGTTCTGTCTTATGCTTTATTCTTTTCTCCCTCTGCCATTAGTTTAACTATCATTTCTGTTCAGATATCTATATCTAGTCCAAATACCTCACTTCAGGATTGTGTCACTAATCACCTACTGAACATTTAAAATTGAATACATTTCAAACTCAACATGTGCAAAACAGAAATCATTCTCTCTCCATGCAAATCTATTCTCTATTTCTAGTGAAGACATAACAATCCTTTCACTATCCTGGATGCATAACTGCAGCCTTATTCTGAATTCCTCACCCTTTCTCATACTCTATATCTAATTAGTTGACAATTCTTCTTTTTAATCTACACAAAATCTCTTGGGTTCAACTCTTTCTCCCTACCCATACAATTACAATCTTAGTTCAATCCTCAGTCAGTTCTTACCTAGTTTATGCCACTAGTCCTCTAACTGGTTTAAGACTCTCAGTCAAGTCCACTAGCTTCCTGGTGCTTCTAGGAACAATTTTTTTTTTTAGGTTTTTGCAAAGCAAATGGGGTTAAGTGGCTTGCCCAAGGCCACACAGCTAGGTAATTATTAAGTGTCTGAGATCGGATTTGAACCCAAGTATTCCTGACTCCAAGGCCAGTGCTTTATCCACTATGCCACCCAGCCGCCCTAGGAACAATTTTTAACTCTTTTGTTTAGCTTTTAAAGTCCTAAGTAACCCAGTCCTAATCTATCTTTCTTGGCCTCATCAGACTTGGAAATATGAACCCAAAGAGCTATAATAATGCATATCCTTTGACCAGTAATACCATTACTAGGAGATCAAAGGGTGAAAAAAGGAACCCATATATACAAAAATATTTCTTACAGCTCTTTTTGTGGTGGCAAAGAACTGGGAATTGAGGGGATGTCCGTTAATTGGAGAATGGTTGAACAAGCTGAGATATATGACTGTGATGGAATTCTATTGTGCTATAAGAAATGATAAAATAATGCTTTCAAAAAATTCTGTTAAGTCTTTACATTTATCTGGAGAAAAAAATTAATTAAAAAAAGAAAAACCTGAGAAGACTTATATGAACTGATACAAAGTGAACAGAACTAGAATATTGTACTAGAATATTTGATGCAAAAAAGGATGACAAAATCATGATTCAGGAATAAGAAATGTGAGGCCAGAGACTTTGGGGCTTAAATTGTAGCACTGCCCCATATAAATCAAGAATACTTTCTTCAACAGAATATTGTACTATAAATTGTACTATAAATTCTTCAATAGAATAGTGTACTATAAATTGTTATAGTTACAATAACAGCAATATAGTAACTATAATAAAATGCAATTTAGCTGCTCTGACCAGTACAATGATCCATGATAATTCCAAAGAACTTATGATGAAAAAATACTATCCACCTCCAAAAAATGAGAAATGATGGTTCCTGAATGCAGACTGATGCAGGATTTTTCTTTATTTTTCTAGCTTTTGTTTGCAACAGTGAAAATGTTTTACATGACTTCATACACTTAATGAGTTATCATATTTCTTGCCTTCTCAGTAGGGAAGAGGTGGAAGGAGGGGGTAAAATTGGAATTTAAAATACATTATAAAAAAAGACAAAATTACTTCAAGACTTACAACATATGATCCAGTCAATCTGGGCCTGCTTTCTGTTCTTCCCATAATATACTCCATCTCTCTTCCCTATGCCTCTGGGGGCTGTCCTCCATGACTTGAATGCTGTCCTTTTTCCATCACCAGTTCAAGGAAGAATCTCTCTTCCTTCAAAATGAAGCTCAAGCATCACCTTCTACATGAAGACTTTCTAGATATCTTCTCAACTACTAACTCCTCTGATTTTCCTTTACTAATCTACATTTATTCTCTTCATATTTATACACATCCTGGTTGTCTCCACTCCATGAGAATGCAAGCTCTTTCCTAGTTGGGATCCTGTCATTCTTTATACTGAATCCTCAGTCCCTCACACAATAGGTGTCTAATAATGCACATTGATTCAAAGCCATTATGTGGTTTCCCAAAAAAGGTCCTGTGATCTTGGGGTGCAAAAAGAAAAGCACCAAGGTCAGACCTCAGGAGGTAATGACCCTGCTCTGCTCCCCCTAGGCAGACCGCACCACTAGGCTACAGACCATCCAAAGGAAGGCAGCCAGGAAGGCTGAGCTCCTATCATCTGAGAATCAGCCAAACCAGCTACAAAATTACAGGGAGAGCTGGTGGTGATGTTTCAGCATATAAAGGAGGCTGGTTTGTGGAAGAAGGACCAGAGCATTCTGTTGTAACTGCAGAGGGAGATTGGACTCGATCTAAGGAAAGAACAACCTAGAGATGAGAGCCTCCCAAAAGGGAACAGTCTCCCCCCAGGAGGCAGGTGCTTCCTGTGCCCTAGAAGTCCCCCAAGAGAAAACTAAAGGACCATGTGTCCAGCATTTTGTAGAGGAAATGGTTGTCCTATAAGCAGATCTAGATGGCTTCTGAGCATCCTGACAAACTATGGTAGTCTATAAAGCCCACAGAGGGCTCATTGAACACTGAAGAGAGAAATATCTTATTTAAAAATTATTTAATATTTTAGTTTTTATGTAAACAGTTTAAACATTCTCTTTTTTCCTCAAATTTTGAGTTTCAAATTCTCCCTCTGTTCCCACCCCCCCCACTTTGTTGAGAAGGCAAGCAATCTGACATAGGTTGTTATTCATGTATAGTCATTCTGTGAAAGAAAACAGACCAAAAAATAAAAATAAAGTAATGAAAATCTGCATTTGGACTCTAAAACTTCTTTTTCTGGTGATGAACACACTTTTCATCATAAGTCCTACAAAACTGACCTGGATCATTGTATTCCTGAGAGTAGTTCTCCATAGCTGATCATCTTACTTTTTTTGCTGTCACTGTGCCCAATGTTCTCCTATTCATTTCATTTTGCATCAGTTCATATGAGTTTTTCCAGGTTTTTCTAACAGCATCCTACTCATTCTTTCTTTTTTTTTTTTGATTTAATAATGATACTGTCATGGAAGGTTAATGAAGAGTAATCACCCTTAAATACTATTTAAAAATTTTTTTTGAATTCTACAATTTTTCCCCCAACCTCACTTCCCTCCCCTCATCCCCCCACAGAAGGCAGTCTCTGATAGTCTTTACATTGTTTCCACACTATACAGTGATCAAAATTGAATGTTGCCTGCTCATTATTTCTTAGACACTAGTATTCCACCAAAATTATATACAACAACCTATTCAAGTCACTCCTCTATTGATAGACATTCTCTTAATCTCCAATTCTTTGCCATCACACTAAAAGAGTTGCTATAAATAGTTTTGTACACACAGGTCCTTTTTCTTTTCTATCTTTTTAAATCTCTCTATAATACAGACCTACTAGTGGCATTGCTTGGTTAAAGGGTATGCATGATTTTATAGCCTGATAGGCAAGTTCTAAATTAATCTCCAGAATGACTGAATCAATATACAACTTCACCAACAGTATTTTCCCACATCCCCTCTAAAATGTGTCATTTTCCTTTTCTGTCATATTAGTCACTCTGACAGGTGTGAGGTGGTAGTTCAGTTGCATTAATTTGCACTTCTCTAATCAACAGTAAATCAGACTTTTTTATATGACTATATTATAGCTTTGATGACTTTGTCTAAAAACTGCCTGTTCATAGCCATGTTTCTATAAACTTGATTCTTTTCTTTATACTTCAGAAATGAAGTCTTTATCTGTTTTGTCTGTTTGTCTGTTTGTTTGTTTGTTTGTTTGTTTGTTTTTGCAAGACAATGGGGTTAAGTGGCTTGTCCAAAGTCACACAGCTAGGCAATTATTAAGTGTCTGAGGCCGCATTTGAACTCAGGTCCTCCTGACTCCAGGGTCCAGTGCTCTATGCACTATGCCACCTAGTCGCCCGAAATGAAGTCTTTATCAAAGAAATACCATAAAAACTTTTTTTTCACAATAATGATTACTAATTATATATTTCCCTCAATCTTATTTTCCTCCTGCTCATCCTACTTCCTTTTTTAAACCCTGGTTATTCTCCAGTGTTTTGCTTCTGACTTTTACCTTTCCCAAACTACTTTCCCTTCTACCAGCTCCACTGTCCCTCATCCACATTGATCCTCTTCCCTTCTCACTAGTATAGTATAGTATAGTATATTTAGTATAGTATAGTAAGATAAATTTTATACCCATCTGAGAGTATACATTATTCTCTCTTTGAGCCAATTCAAGTGAGTAAGATTCAGGTTCCCTTCCTCCCTTCCCTTATCCCCCGCCCATTGTAAAATTCTTTTCAGGTCTCTTTTATGCCAGATAATTTATCCCATTCTACTTTTCCCCTTCTCCTTCTCCCAGTGTATTCATCTTTCTCATCCCTTAATTTTATTTTTTAGATAATCATGCCATCACCTTGGAGTTATACATCTGTTTTATCATATACTCCTTCTAACAGCCCTAACAATAAAAAAGTTTTTAGGAGTTATAAATATCTCTTTTCAGGGAGGAATAAAAACAATTTAACCTTATTGAATTCCTTATGATGTCTCTGTCTTTTGTGTCTTGTATTTGAAAATCAAATTTCCTATTCCACTCTGGTCTTTTCATAAGGAAAACTTGAAAGTCTTCTATTTTATTGACTATCCCCCCCCCCCCCACTGAAGGATTATATTCAGTTCACTGGGTAAGGGAGTCTTACTTATAGTCTTAGCACTTTTCCCTGCTAGAATACCAAATTCCAAGTCCTCTGACCCTTTACTGTAGAAGTTGTTAAATCTTGCATTAGCTTGACTGTGGCTCTATTATATTTGAATTATTTCTTTTTGGTTGCTTGCAGTATTTTTCTCCTTGATGGAGATCTGGAATTTGACTATAATATGCCTGGGAGTTTACAATCCAGAATTTCTTTCAGGAGATGATCAGAAGTTTCTTTCAATTTTTATTTTGCCTTCTAATTTTAGAATATCAAAGCATTACTTGATAATTTCTTGAAAGATCATTTCTAGATTTTCTTTGATCATGACTTTCAGATAGTCCAATAATTCTTAAATTATTTCTCCAAGATCCATTTTCCAGGTAAGTTATTTTTCCAATGAGATATTTCATGTTTTCTTCTATTTTTTCATTCTTTTGATTTTGTTTGTTTCTTGATGTCTCATAAATGCATTAGCTTCCACTAGCCAATTCTAATTTTTCTCTTCAGGGAATTGTTTATTTTCCATTTGGTCAATCCTGCTTTTCCTTCACTTTTTTGTACCTCTTTTACCATTTGATCTATGGTTTTTAAGGTATTATTTTCTTCAGAACTTCTTTGTGCCTCCTTTGCCAAGCTGTTACCTCTTTTTTCATGACTTTCTTACATAACTCTCATTCTTCTTCCCAACTGTTCCTCTATCTCTCATACTTGATTTTTAAAAATCATTTTTGAGCTCTTCCATGGTGTAAGACCAATTCGAATTTTTCTTTGAGGCCCTGGATGCTGGAGTTTTGACTTTGCTATTGTCTTTTGTTTGTTTGTTTTTACAAGGCATTAAAGTTAAGTGACCTGCCCAAGGTCACACAGCTAGTAAGTATCAAGTGTCTCAGGTCAAATTTGAACTCAGAGCCTCTTGGCTTCAGGGCTGGTACTCTATCCACTGCATCACCTGGCTGCCCCCAACTTTTTTTTCTTCTGAGTATGTGTTTTGAACTTCTTTGTTGCTATAGTAACTTTCTAAAGTCAGAATTTTTTCTGTTGTTTATTCATTTTGTACCCATTACTTTTAACTCCATGCTAAAGTGGGTTCTGCTTCTTGAGGAGAGGGGGCACTGTTCCAAGCTTCACGTTTTTTGTGCAGCTGTTTTTAGAGGTAATTCTGGGAACCTGTAAGTTTCTGGTTCTTTCAAGGAGATATGATCTAGGGAAAGGTGTGATCATTACTCTCCTGTCCTGTGGACTGCTTTGTGAGTGGCCACAAGTACTCTTTTCAATTGTGGCTACAAGCCCCACTGTGCCAGTCCTCCTTCTTATACTGGGATTAAGACTGAGGACTAGAGCCATATCCAAGTATAGGCAGTGTAAAATCCTGCCCCTGGTGACTGCAAAGGGACCTCTGCAAATCTTCTTATGACCTTTTGTTCAATCCTATTTCCTTCTGTAGACTGAAAGATCTGGAAAATTGCCACTGCTCTCACTGATACAAGCATCTGGAGGTCTGCTCCTGGTTTGTTGGGGTCAGGTCTGTTTCGTGCAATCTGTGTTGGACTATATTCCAATCTCACCCTCGCGCAACAAACCTTTCCTGACAACCTTCTAAGTTGTCTTGGACTGGAAAACTGTCTAGAATTGTTTAGAGTCATTATTTAAATTTGGAGAGGTTTGGGGGCAGAGATCAGAGGAGTCCCACCTTTACTCGTCCATCTTGGCTCTGCCTTCTGGGAAGGTTCTATCTCATAGAGAATGCTGGAGTGGGGGAGAAGAGAAATTCACAGGAGCTTCAAGAAGGGTAAAGGAATGGCCTGGAATCCAAAGGAAACAGGTTTGGAAGACTTCAGAAGAGACCATAAATCAGGAGGTCCCATGTGTGGTAGGAAGCACATTTCAAGACAACCAGCAGCCTTGTTATATTTCAGAGTTATTTCAGAATCTCAAGGCTGGAAAGGATCCCAAAGACTCTCTCTTCTAACATGTGCCTGAACCAGAATCCTTTTTATAATCTCTCTGAAGAGTATTCCTCTTCCTATAACAATCAAATCTACTTTGTCTAGAAAACAAAGGGTCTAAGCCCGAAGTGGTTTCTGAGATCCCCTCCAGCCCCAGGCCCATGACCCTAGGTTCAGGGAGCCAACTCAGAGAGAATGGAACTGATAATTCTGAGAATCCTGGAAGGGACTCCTGAAGTCATCTAACTCAAACTAGAATCCCAGAGCAGGGATTTCCTTTACAAAATCCTCAATGAATGGTCATCCAGTTGGGTGAGGGGGATACCACTGCCTGGAAAGGTGGCCCATTCCCCTTTTTGGCAACAACAATTGTCAGGAAGGCCGACTTTCTGTCAAACAGAAATCTGCGTCTATGTAACCGCCACCCATTAGGACTAGTTCTGACCTGCAAGGCAAAGCAAAACAAGTCTAATCCCATGACAGCCCTTCAACTCCAAGAAGACAGCATTCATGGCCCCCATTAACCTAAGTCTTCCCTTCTCCAGACTCAAATGCCTGTTTCTTCAGCTGATCCTTATATGGCATGGATTCTAATCTGTTCCCTCCCTAAGCACGAACCTTTCTAAACCCCAATGCCCCAAACTCTAGACAAGACTCCAGGTGTGGTCTGGTGAAGCAAAGTATGAAAACAGAGGAGTTAAGGGAAGCAGAAAAGTTTCTAATAAACCATAGATTGGGGCGTTTTACTGGTGAGGGAACTAACTCAGGCGGAGAGGGCAAATGATCAGCCCAGGGCCCCATCACTATCTGACCACGTCCAGTGCCCTGTCCAGCAGGTCATATTGCTTCACTCCTTTTACACCAGCTTAGAGAGTAGTTGTTAAAGCATCGGCAATACTTCACTTGGTTGTTTTCATTCCTATACAGGCATCCTCATAGTGGATAGTGATTGTTGTTCAGTCATGTCCAACCCATTTGGGGTGGTTAGGAAGAAAACCCCTTAAGCCCCTAAAGTGGGGAGGGATAGCTCTGTGTGCTGACTTCAGGGTCATGGCAGAAAAAAGCCAACCTACTCAGCTTCTTCAGATAGAAAATCAAGTGATTGACTTGTTAGAAGGCCCCTTCTAGCTCTCAACCCTATAATCCCATTATCAAATGAGACTTTCCCACAGACAAAAGAGGGTGGGTGGAAGAACTCGTTTAGGACAAAGGTGGTAACAGCAAAACTCCAATGGGGGGACCAGAAACTAAGGGCCAACCTGAGGAAGGAAAGTGGGTTACTTAGAAGGGCAGGAGGGTTGTAAAGCTATGTGCCACTGCAGATTAAAGTGTTCATTTTACAGGAAACAAGACTGGATTCTGTACTTTATAAATTTCCCCTGAAAACAGTCTGCAAAAGAAAGTTCTAAAAACATTTTGAGCGATGAACGTAGAGTTGGAATCAGTATAACTACTTTTAAGGTGACTACTTTGGAAGGAATGAAGTTCCTCTAAGATGTCCAAATTTAAGTTCTATTTAAACAGTCAATCCCATGGCTTTCGAACATACTGTGTACAACTAGGAAGAAGTCCTTCCAGCATTTCTGGGGCTTAAATCCTACTGGAAGGCTTGGGGGGAGTCACATCACAGTGAGTCACTGGAATAGAAAGCCACAAGGAGGATTTTCCTTCCCTTTTGTTACCTAGAAATTTTAATGGCAGAGGTTGACATACTGCTCCACAAGGAAGGAAGGTTTCTCAGAGTCACTGAGATTTGAAGTGACTACAGAAGGTAATGGGACAGCTAGGTGGCACAGTGTATAGAACCTCAGGCTTGGAGTTAGAAAGAGTCACCCTCCTGAGTTCAAATCCTGCCCCAGACACTTCCTAGCTGTGTGAGCCTGAACAAGTCTGAGCTGGAGAAGGAAAAGGCTAACCACTCTAGTATCTCTGCTCAGAAAATCCTAGATGGGGTCTCACAAAGGGTTGGACACCACTGAAAAATGAATGTGACACACATGGAGATTTTTGGTAGGAAAAGAGGAATGTTTCAAGCAAGGACATTGGCATTTAGAACTATAATCAACTTACTTAATGAGACCATCTCATTAACTGCCTCATTTTACAGATAAGGAAATGATAACCCTGAGAGGAGAACCAAATAACTTGCCCAAGGTCATCCATCTCCTGAGTGTCAATGCCAAGAATCCAAGTCTAGCTTGGCCTTTCCTATGGTATTACAAGACTTCCATATTAACACACAAGAGAGAAGAAAGTCAAGTGAATGAGGTCTGAGTCAAAAGGCATTAGAAAGCAAAGGGTTCTCTAAGGCAACTAAGGAAAGGGGAAGCAAATTAAGGGCAAAAATTAATTAAGAAATGAAAAGAAATTGAACTAATAACAAAAATTAAGAAGTAGGCATTCAGAAAACAAATGCATTGAAGTTGTGTAGCTGTCTTCCTGAGCTCCTTTGCATATTCCAGCTGCAGAGAGGTCCCCCAGATGCTCCCTGGACTGACCCTTCCCACCCTCATTCAAGAGGAGCAGGTCCCCCCAGGCCCCTATCCTCTTTGTCTAAAATTGGTGTCTGAATCTGCTCCCTGGAGGGATATGTACAAAGATTTTCAGTCAACAGAAGGTCCCCAGAGGAGAAAGCATAAACAACTGGGGGGGGGGGGTAAGAAATACTTCTTTCAAGAGGTGGGACCTGGCTCTGGAGGTAGGAGTGAGGGCCACAATCTGTCCATAAAGCATCTACTGAGATACAAGAGGCAAAAGACAGCCCCATCTTTGAGGAGCTTACCCTCCAAGGAGAGACCACAAACAAATTCTCATAAACCACATGTAGGATAAATAGGAAAATCATTAGCAGAGAAAAGGCCTGGAATGCAGATGGCTTGGGGAAGGCTTCCTTCAGGTAAAGGATGAGGTATTAGCTAGGGCACAGACAAGAGAGTCCAGGAAGCAGAGATATGAAGGGACAGCATAGCCAGAAAAAATGCCTGAAGGTAACTGGGAGAGGGTAGGAACTAGCACCTGTGGGGGGGGGGGTGCACAGGGGAGATTGGGAAAGATTTCACAGAGGATGGTGGCATTCAAGGAAACTGAGGCAGTCAAAAGAGGTGAAATGATATGTCCATGGTCACACAACTTGCTTCTGAGGCTGGATTTGTACCCGGTTTCCCAAGCTCCAGCCCAGTATTCTCTCTACTGCCTCATGGTCTAAACAAGAGCTGTCTAGTGATTAGAACCCCAGACAACTCCCAGACTGTGAACCTGAGGAGGGAAGGACTGTAACATGCTCACACAATCAGGACAGGAAGACAGGAATCTTAGGGATTAGGATGTGCAGGGGAAGATGATAGGTCCCATTTTGAATGAGACATCTGGGTGGGAATATCCAGCAACTAAGTGGGACTGGCGGTCAGCAGAGAGCCTAGGACTGGGGAAATGAATCTGGGCATCATTTTCAGAAATGATGAAGGAATCCAAGGGAGCTGGTGAGATCACTGAGAAATCCTTCAAAGAGAGAAGACCCAGGGCAGAGCTCTAGGCAATACCCACTTCAGTGGGCATGAGGATGATGACTCAACTGTTAAAAGGAAGCAGTCAGACTCGTGGAAGAACAAGATGAGAGGCAGCAGACACCTAGTTCTCTGACAAAACTACTGTCCCCAAGACCTGGAAGCACTTCAGCCTGCTAAGTGAGGAACTCCAGTAGGGGCCTCTTTCCAGCCCAGTAAGCAGAGGGACAATGGAGAGGGGTCCAGTCACAAAGGCCCATGCATAGGGTCAGGTGCTGGGGTCTGCATCTGGGTCCTCAGGACAATGGACCAGGGACAACACACACCTGGGTCATTCTGACTTGGGGAGTCTCTAAGCCTCAGAGCCAAAGGGAACATAAGACCAGGTGTGAGTCTGCACTTCTTTTGCTCTGAACTCTGACAGGGGGTGGGACCAGCAGCAGTAGACTAGAGCTCAAACTAGGGGCAAGGCTACAGTTGTAAACCCCAGACCCTAAGCCAGGGTCAAGAGTTTCAAAGCACAAACTGAGACTCAGAGTAGGGCCCCTTAGGGGTCCTTGAAGAATACAGTGCTCAAAACCTAAAGGAAACAGCAGAAGAAACAAAGAAGGAAACAAAGAAGTCCATGACATTTCCTTCCAAAGTGTGCAGACCTGAAGTCCGAATTCAATAAGTGAGTCTGGAAAAAGTAGTCAACGAAAGATAACACTGAGAATAAAGAAATAGTAGGGAATCAGGATTGCTTAAGATAGGGCTGTCCAACCATACTTTTAAAAGTTTGTACCGAAACAATAGACAGTACGTTTTGATTTGCCGTTTTAGTGAGAGCTCTTCGGTAGCTTGGCTTCATTTACTAAAGCATTTAGTGAACCCACAGGGGGCTGCATAAAATCACACTGCAGACCACATTTTGGACAGCCCTGGCTTAAGACATGATCTCAGAAAAAAGGAATAATTTCACTAGCCAATAAACACACCTTAAACAGAGGTTTGGTCACAACCTCAAACTAGAATTTCTGTAAGAAATGAAACAAGAGCTGGGGAATATAACTTATATCAAATTGCTTACCAATTTAGGGAGAGGGCAGGGAAGGAGAAAAATTTGGAACTCAAAAATTTTTTAAATGAATGTTAAAAATTAACATTCCATTTAAATGGAAAAAAATACTATTAAAAAAAGCAATTGAAGTAAGGATTAAATGTATATGTACATACATATATACACATTACAAGTAATGTATAAAATACACATAAATAAAAATAATATATGCATTTATATATTTATACTTATGCACAGAATAAATGAGATTCTGAAAGAAATTATTGAAAAATGAGAACTCTGGAACAATGACTTGGAAGGAGAATGAATGCCCTAAAGATGCAAAGGTTAGGTCCAATGAGGACTGAAAGGACAGCACTAGATTGAAGAAGATGAAGGTACTTTACTTTTCTTCCCTGAGGATATGATTTTCCATCATCACATTCAACTGAGATCAATGTATAACATGGAACCAATGTAAAGACTAACAGAATGTCTTCTGTGGGGGGGTGGAGGGAGGGAAGCAAGAAGGGGGGGGGAAATTGTAAAACACAAAATAAATAAAATCTTTCTTAAAAATAAAAGAAAAAGAAAAAGATGAAGGATTTAGAAGTTGGGAGGTGTACCTCAGGAGTCCCAGCCAGCCCACAATCTGAAAGACCTCTTCCCACAGTTGGTCTGACCAGTGACTATCCAGTCTCCAATGTGGGGAGTTGGACTGGCCCCTGTCCCATACCTGGATGGTCCTAATCGCCAGGAAGCTTCTCTTTTTGCCAAGTCTACATTCACCTCTTTTTGACAACTCTCCAGCTGCTTCTGGTCCTGCTTGCTGGGAAGAAGCTTAATCCTTCTTCCACGTGACGCCCTTCAAATTCTTGAAAACATAAAGAAAACATGATAATTAATAGGATATGATGGAAGGAAAACTACACCTAGATGAACTCACCCACAGAATAGAGGAGCGTGGCAAAATGGATTACAAAAACAGAGCTCAACAATATGTTATTTACAAGAACTCTTGAAATTCAGCAGAGTTAAAATAAGGGGCTAGAATAGAATTCTTTAGATAAATCCAAAAAAGGAGGGGGTGGCAGTTAATCTCATCAAGCTAAGAGAATACAGGGAAAGGAAGAGGAAGAGCTAAAAGAGAAAAACAGGGAAACTATATTATGCTTAAAGGCATCATAGATAATAAAATAATATCAATAAAATATATATCTACACACATTAACTGGAAAAGCATCTAAATACTTAGGTGAAATGTTCATTGAACAACAGGAAGAAAGTAAAACAAAAGTTGTTGGAAACTTTAAAGTACCCCTTTCAGACTTAGACAAGCCTAACAAAAAAGTAAATCAAAAAGGAATATAAACTCTGGATAGAATTTTAAGAAAGGGAAATGCTGACAAATGAATGGGAATTCCAAAAAGTATATTTATTTCTTAGTTTTCCATGTTACCTTGACAAAAATTAAATATGTACGGGGGGGGGGGGGCACAAAAATACATTAAACAATACAGAAAAGCACAGAGTGGAAGACTTTCCCAAGAAAGCCTCAGGGAATTCTGAATTGCAGGGGACACTGCAAACAACAAGTGAAGTTGTAACAGAGGTCAAGAATGGGATACTCTAAGCTCCAAGGCTCCAAGATCCTCTAGCATTCTGACCTGAGAAGCCAAAACTGACCCTGAAGAACCAGCACTCTGAATCTCAACATCACAAGAGGACCAGATGAACTAGGATGTGACAAAGAACTAAAAACCCTACCCAAAAGCAAAGTAAGTGACAGAGGCTAGGCTAGGTTTCAAACCCCAATTCTGGGGATAACACTAGAGAAAAAATACTTACCACTATAAACAGTTATTGTGGACTCAGAGATAAAGCACAATTCTTCCTAGAAGGAGGAAATAACTCCATAACAATAGTAAAGAGTCTCAAAAGGAAAAAAAAAATGTATAAGAACTACATGAATACCTAAAAGAATACTTAGAAATACAAGGGGGGAAAATGAGTAAGATCTGGAAGAAATAAGTAAAAAGAGAATAAATAGCTTTGGACAGAAATCTTACTTGGAAAATGGACTCCTTGAAAAACAGTCCAAAAAGAAAATCGATGACTCTAGGAGACATCAAAAAATATCAGAACAAAAAAAAAAAATTAAACTGAAAGAAATAGAAGACAATCTTAAGACCTTTTGCTATAGCTACCTTTTTAAAAAAATTGACCAATAAAATAGGTCAAAGGGACATGATTTAAGAATTACTGAACTCTCTGAAAAGTATTATTAAAAAATAAATACTGGATCCCATATTTCAAGAAAACAAATAAAAACTTCCCAGATCATCTAGAATTGGAAAACAAAGTGGAAAAGATAAGAATTCAATTACTGAATGACACCCCAAAAGGCAAAATCAAGCTTTGACAGTGGTAAATAACTATATTAAAATCTACTGTTTGATAAACTTAAAAACTCCAGCTTTTGAGATAAAAACTCACAATATGACAAAAAAAATGCTGAGAAAACTGGGAAATAGTATGATAGAAACTAGACAGAAACCAAGATATTACATCTTAAACAAAGATAAGGTCAAAATAGGTACATAATGTAGATATAAAGAAAAATAAGCCAATTAAAAAAGAAAGGTATTCTTTACCTATCAGATCTATGGAGAGAAGGAGCATTTATGATCAAAGAAGAGACAGAGCACATTATGAAATGCAAAATAGAAAATTTTTATTACATTAAATTAAAAAGTTTTTATACAAACAAAATTAATACAACTAAGAAGGAAAATGAAAAGCTGCCAAAAAAATTTTATAGCCAATGTTTCTGATAAAGGTCTCCTTTCTAAAAATATATAGAGAATTAAGTCAAATCTATAAGAATACAAGTCATTCCCCAACTGATAAGTGATCAAAGGATATGAACAGGCGGTTTTCAGAGGTAAAAATTAAAGCTATCCATAGTTATATGGAAAAATACTCTGTCATATTAATTAGAAAAATTAAAATTAAAATAACTCTCAGGTACCACCTCATAGCTATCAGATTGGTTAATATGATTGAGAGGGAAATGATGAATGTTGGAGAATTTGTGAACTGATTCAACAGTTCTGGAGAGCACTTTGGAACTATGCCCCAAGGGCGATAAAACTATGCATACCCTTTGATCTAACAATACCTCTACTTGTTCCATATTCTTAAAGAGATCACAAAAAAAGGGAAAAAACCCACAAGGACAAGAATATTCACAGCAGCTCTTTTTGTGGTGGGCACTGAGCCTATCAATTGGGGAATGGCTGAAGAGTTGTGATATATGAAATATAATGGAACATACTGTTCTATAAGAAATGATGAGCAGGTGGGGCGGCTAGGTGGCGTAGTAGATAAAGCATCGACCTTGGAGGAGTACCTGGGTTCAAATCCGATCTCAGACACTTAATAATTACCTAGCTGTGTGGCCTTGGGCAAGCCACTTAACTCCATTTGCCTTGCAAAAAAAAAAAAAAAGAATGTGGGATCCATCAACCAGAAGAGTGCTTTGCACATAGTAGGTGCTCAACAAACATTTGAGTTGCTCTTTTTATGGTTGCATAGAATTGAAGACTGAGTATAGAGTGCTCATCCATTGAGAAATGGCTAAACAAATTATGGTATATACGCATAATGAAGGAGGAGAGGGTTTCTTCAGAGAAGAAATCCTTCTTCAGAGGTCTTTGGAGAAATGACAATAATTGATGCAGAGTGAGGCTAATCAATGACCAACTATGATTCCCAAGAACCAATGACACAGAAGAATTATCAGAATCAGACTTACTTCATTTATGGTCAATATGGTAATATTTTGTTTGAGTGTTCAATATTTGTTCAAAGGATTTTCTTTTTCCAGTAGGGGGAGAAGGGGATGAGATAGGAGAGTAAGAAAATAAATCCTTGTCAATTAATAAAAATAAATAAATGTCTCTGGACAATCTTTTATCATTGGACTCGAGGATCACACTCATAACAAGAATGTTCTCACTGAGAATATGGACAAGTGGCTAGCTCCATCTACACATACATTCCTGGGATCATTATCACAAGACTATGATTCTGGACAACAGTGATTCTCTTCTTAGTCCAAAGGTCACTTTACTCTCTTAAAAATTACTGAGCACCCTCTCACTCACTCCTGGCCAAGAGCTATGATGTGGCTTAAATCTACCAATTTTTTATATTAGAAATTAAAGCACTTTAGTATTATGAAATGGTTTTGACCTTACACAGCCCCTGCCAAGGTCTCAGGGACCCTGGGGTTCACTAATTTCCAAGGGATGTGTGTGAGTGTGTGTGTATGTGTGTGTGTGCACATGCATGCCTGGCTTCTGACATATTAAGCCAGCATTACTCAGTTCAAAAAGGTTCATTTATTACCAGAAGTTTGAACACTTGGGAATAAATTTCTGGGCTATGGCATCAAACATGGAGGGACTGACTGTGCTGAAATGACTGAAATCCCATCTCTTTGCAAGTATGAAAGTAACTCTGAGAGCACAGACCAGATTTAATCAGGATTATTAAGTAAGCTAGGAGTTGGGTTTTCCCCCTTTCCACACTTGGTAAATTTACATTGATATCCAAAACTAGTAATCTTTCCCTCTGTTTATGAAACATTCTTCAGCCAAAAATAAAAAGCCTTTAAAGAAAATGGGAATGCTTTCTATTTTTGAAAGTTACAGCTTATAATTAATTCTCTCTCTAGAAACCATCATGAGCCTTGACTCAACTTCCGAGTTCATCAGCTGAATAAGGTATTTTCCTAGTCCTGTTAAAAACTGAGAATATTTGTAATGGCACCTAGTCATGATTACAAATTTCCAATAAAGCATGTGTGAGACCTATGCAAAATGAATTCCTGGCTTGGAGTTTAGAGCTCATTCCCTGGGTATCTGACACGCGGCTTCCCAAGAGCTGCAGGGCAGCTGCTAAGTTCAGAAAATAAGCCCTCGGGAGCTTGGGCCACATTCTCCAGTTCTAAGAGGCTCTGTAGGCTAGCTGGCTCAGGAATGTGGGGGGTCTCACCCTGCAGAGGGCCTTGTATACAGTAGGTACTCCACAAATGCTGGATGAATTTAATGAGGAAAGGGATCAAAAAGAAAAGCACCAAGATCTCCTTTTGACTCTCTACATGCTAACAGACTGGACCCAGCTCAAGGACCCCAGACTGAAAGGTGGAAAGGAAGCTAGGCTGTCAGCTCCTCCCTTAATTTTACAGAGAGATGAAGAAGCTGAAGTTCAGCAAGGCTGGTTGGGCCAAGAGTGACTGTGTGTGTGTGTGTGTGTGTGTGTGTGTGTGTGTGTGTGTGTGTGTGTGTGACTGACCTCTGACAGATACCCAACACTGTCTCACTGTCATTCCCAGTCCCTTGGGGTTGTAAGATTTAGAGAGAGCTTCCCTAACATCAATTTGGTGAGACAGTAATCATGGTCACCCTTCTTTACAGATGAGCAAACAGAGCAATAACTGACTTCCTCAAAGGACAACAAAAGACTGAGGAGGATTCTGGTGAGATGGCCCATCACAGCTCTTCCAAACTTTAGGAGATGGTTCCCTAAGACATGAGGCCAAAACCAAATTTCCCTCTGAAATTTTTCTCGAGGCACAAACCCACCTGAACCAAAAATCCCCCACTCAGGCCCCTCATCATGGCTTCTCCAGGTTGGGAGGCCCTCCCAGAGGGTCTCGTCCTTGGTAGAGCCTCTGATAACTCACTCTGGGGCATCACAACAAGCCCAGATCCGACAGAACATTGGGACCAGACTCCAACTTCTACGTCCTGTTCTCTGACATGCTGCTAACATTCCTGAAGCCATCACACTTGAGGCTGGAACTCCTTGTTTCCCCGACAACTGCCCTTCATCAAAAGGTATCCTTGAGCAGAACCTGCTAAACTCCCCCACATGGGCTCACCCTCTGAAATTCCATATCTGGGAGAACTAATGAAGAAAAGGACAGAGAACAGAGATCAGAGAGAATGCTGAAAAGCATTAAATAAACCCCAATAAATTTTCAGGAAATGTCAGCAACCATGAATAGGTTGAAAGAAATACAACGTTTAATATATTTTAGTATCAGTCCCGAATGGTAAGGCGCAGGGCTCGAGGAAGCTTGCAGCCTTCCCAGGATCCCTGGGCTGGAAGTCATTTGTTAAGCACCTCTGTTTACACTGCCCAGCCCAGAGCTGGGACAGAAGGGATTAAAGCCTCCACAGAGTCTGCAGGACCTGACTCCCTTCCCAAAGCCAGGGCATGCTGGTTGCCTCCTGTAGCCCCCTACTTGCCCACACCCTCCCATGGCACTCATTTCTGCCTTCACAATCTCCACCTCAGATAAAGGGCCTCGGAGATCTCCTCCCTCAACTCTCTTCTGGGTCAGATCTTGTCCACCAGATTGCCCTCTCTGGTGCTCTTTCCTCCCTTGGCATGCCCATGGCTCTCCCATCTCCAAGATTCTCCTTAGAGGGGTGTCCATTCATTAACACTGTAGTCTATCCTTTTAGTTCTTAGACTTCAACACTCAACTCTTATGTGGACGACTCTTCAATCCATTTCCTAGTGTCCTCTCTACAGTTCTGTCCCCATTTTCAAGGGTTTCCCGAGGTGCCCCCAACCCCCCACACTCTAAGTTATCCTCATCCTCCATTCTCCTTCCCCTATACATTAACTTGTCCTCTTTCCTAACTTCTTGAACTTGACTGTCTACACAGGATTCTCCCTGTCCAGCTCCAAACCTGACGAGTCTAGTCTTTCCTCAAACATCTCTCTTGCCTCCTCCCTTTGATGTTTGTCCTTTGGTTCTTGAAGAAGACCATGATATCGGGGAGGTGATGCCATGACAGGTACATGAACTGGATTTGAGTGAGGGGGTGCTGTGCTAGATCAACAGTCTCACTTTCTCCTCCAGAGTTGTTTGGGTCCAATGGCAAGATATGGGTCAGGACAGTTGGAGATGACCCTCTGAAGGGCTCTGGAGAGTCCCTGGAATGGTCAATCTGCTTTTGATCTCTCCCTTTTCCAGTCATTCCTAATGTCTGTGCATTAGCACAGACCCCTCCCCTGGGGAAGCTGATACATCTTTCACATGCATGGTCAAGACCTTCCATTACCTTCTTAGCCTAGATTGTTGCCTCCCAACAGTGTGATCAATCGATCAATCAATCAAAAAGCATTTGTTGAGCAGTCAGATGCTGGGGATACAAAGACAAAATCTCTCCCTGCATTCAGGGAGCTTCTGTTTTACTGGGAGACAGATCCTAACAGGGCACGTAAACCATCATCCAGTGCATTTCTTGCCTATGTCCTCCCATAAATTCTCCTTAAAGGAGCTCCTCCACCCTCGGGAGGCTTTCTTCCAGATCTTCTGCCAGCATGCAGAGGAGGAGAGTCTGAAGGACCTGGTGTGAGCTGGAGAAGGTGGGGGAGGGAGCATGACAGCTCTCTTTATCTGAAGGGTGGGCATGGGGAAGAGGAAGCAGGACCAAGGAAGGGAAGGGACAGAAAGGCAAGTGAAGGCAAGAAGAAGGAAAAGCAAGCACAGTTCCCCAACATAGAGTGGACCCCTGGGAGGTGGTGAGGAGGTTTCTGAGCAAGGATGGGATTGCGAGTTATTAAACATCTCTCATAGAGGGGGCTCCTCAGTTAGGTAGTCCAGTAAAGACTGATGAAGCCTTGCTGCAGGTAAGACAGAAGTGTTGGCCTTACAGAGACAATATGGAAAATTCTTATCAGAACCCCTTGCTACTCCCTGGTCAGGGTGGGGCATCTGGCTAATGGGAATTATGCAGCTATGGCTATAGCCAGGAGATTTCTTACCAAAAGACCATGAAGGAACCAACCCCAATAACAAATAATGATTTACAGAATGGGAGCCTTGGCTATTAACCTTAGGATACACAAATGGATTAGACTTCCAGAATTTCTTTTAGCTCCACACTTGGCTGAGCTGAGGAAATGACTACCTCATGGAGGCTTTATTATTTTTGCCAGTGGTGCAACCATGTGAAGGCTTTGTGGAGAGCCTCAGATGTGAACCATGTCCTCTCAGTCTAATCGATGGACTTTCTGGAATCATTTATTGTGCCAAGAAGAGGAATTCAGATCACTTGGCCCCACTCTCTCTTCTCTGGAATGTCCAGACTTGCTGAATCTCCCCAGTTCTCCCTTCTATCTCTCCTTTGTTTAGTGGTTTCTATGTCCTCTCCTCCACTACACCGTGAACTCTCCTGACTTTCTTTGTGAACCCAAGTGCTCAATGTAATGACAGGCATATAGTAGGTGTTTACTGACCAACTGGGGTGTTTACTGACAGTTATTAAATTTGAGATTTTTGAGATAGATATTTCTTATTGTTGAAAGCATTACATGGGCTCAGAAATGCAAGTCCCACTCTTCAATTCTGGGTCCAACTCTCAGTATACGAAGGTGTTAGGCTTCCCTTCCAAGATTGCTTTCAGCAAAGACTAGATCCATCCCTGTTCTGTAGGACACAGAAGATTCTTATTCAGGAGGGGTAGGAGCAGATGGCTCTGAAATATCTTCCAACTCTGATTAGCCAAACCAATAGGTTCTTCAGAAAATTCTAGGGCACAGACTACATAATAAGCATTCTTCATCCATCTGATGTTTCCCATGTGAATGGTTATGCTGATCTCCTTTGAGGATCTCACTTAAGTGGCCTCACAGGAGGTTTGATGAACTTGATCCTATCACATCCACAAACACAAGTCCTTTCTCCCCCTTAAAGTGAATCCTTCTTCCATTAAGATTCAATGTAGACCACCCTCTACAGAAAAGAATATATCTCTCTGTTTGATGCCTCCCTTGATTCTGATAAAGAGAAGACAGTTGGTCCTCACTGCTGCTATATTTATTAAGGACCCCTACACATAGAAGGCTCTTAATAAAAGCTAACTGAATGAAGAGTTAGATTTTTTGTTTATTCAAACTGTTCTCAACCCTGAGCGATCTGCTTGTATTGTTTATACAGCTGGCTGGGTCATAGCAGGAGTTTAAATAACTGTTTGTTGAAATAAACAAGTCAAAATTTTAATAAGGATTCATAAGATATATAAAAATAAGATAGCTTATTCAATTTATTTTTTTTAGAATACTATAGAATCTTTCTAGAGCAGGCACTAATTTTATGGTCTCATTTCTACAGCCAAAAGGGTTGTTGGCTTTCCCATATCCCCAAATGTGTTAGCTTTTGAGGGGCAGCCCTTGGGTAGGCTAGTAAATCCTAACCTTTGCAAACTGTGGTTGCTTTTTCAGTCATAAAATATCCATCTGACAAAGTATCCTAAGGGATGAAGTTGTAAGATGATTGAAAATGTAGGAGCACCCCCCCCATGCAGGGAGAAATCTGCATCTTACTCTGAGACCTGAGACCACCACAGGAGTCTTAAAGACTCCAACCATTGAATTTTACTCCTTAGAGAAGTAACTTGCCCAAAAAGTCTCAAAGTCTAGGAAAGAATCAACCAGTCCTAGAAAGTAACTCCTCCGAAGTCAAATCTCAACTTACTTCACCCATCCACATGGCTTCCCAAAACTCCAAATCCTTCAACCTTAAGGGGTCAAATTCTCTAATGTCACACAAGAAAACCAAGTCAAGGATCCAGAAAGTTGTCCTAGACTAGAATACTGGCTCAACTGCAAGAGGAGGGGTTTGAGATTGCCCTTCAACCTGTAACTTCCTCAATAAAGGCAATTTGCAGGGAAGGAACTCGCCCTCCCAATGCAAATCCCCTTCTTGGGGATTTGCCTAGACCACTGACAAGTACAAGACCCACCCAGGGCTGCCCAATTGAATCAGAAATAGAAAATGGAGATGAAACTCAACAGAGATGAACAGAAATTTCTACTCCAGGTTCAAACAATCATGTAGTTGTTTACTCTGAACTTGGCCAATACCTACAAATATTAATATTTCCATATACAAAGAAAAGAAAAAAGAAGCCAGTCTAAGGAACAATGAACATCATCACAAAGGGATGTTTTTCAGAAATCTATATTCAATTCAGCTTGTTAGATCCAAACCCGCCCTCAGAAACTCCTTTTGCTATCTTCCCCCCCCCCCCTGGTGTCACAATCACTAGCTTCCCTTTTTGCCCCATGTCATATCCTCTCCCTCAAAAAAAAATTCTTTCCTTGGCACAACTGAAAGAAGAGCCACACAAAAGAAATCCACTCAGAGCAGCTAGGTGGTGCAGTGGATAAAGCACCAGTCCTGGAGTCAGGAGGAACTGAATTCAAATCCAACCTCAGACACTTAATAATTGACTAGCTATATTCCCTTGGGCAAGTCACTTAACCCCATTGCCTTAAATTAATGAAATTTTAAAAAAGAAAAGAAATCCACTCTCTGACCACAAACAGAAAAATGTCCACCTTCTTCTTCTCCTCAAATGCATTGCTGAGGGGGACAGCAGGTTTCACCCTTGGCCCTTCTGGTCTCACAGTTGGTTCCTACTCTGATCAGAATCTTCTTGGGTTTTTCCCTTTACAATACTGTTGTCACAGTTCAGCTCATACACATCTTCCCAGATTATTCTAAATCTAAATCATTTCTCACAACACAAAAATATTCTACTACAATCTACAATATCATAATTTGTTTGGTCATTCTCCAATTGACAGGAATCTCCATGTTTTCCAGTTCTTTGTTTACAACAAAAAGTGTTAGTAGGAATATTTTTATACAGAGGGTACTTTCCTTGTGCCTTTGATCTCTTTGGGGAATATACCTAGGAACAGAATTTTTGGGTCTCAGGGTATATATAGCTAAGTGACTTTTGGAATACTATTTCAAAGTGCTTTTCAGAATGGCTGGAGCAATTCACAGCTCCAGCAATGATGTTTAGTGTTCCTGTCTACCATTTCTGCACCGTCAATTGTCTTTTTTTTGGGGGGGGAGTGGGGAAGGAGAGTCATTTCTGTCAATCTGATAGGTGTGAGGTAGAACCTCAAAATGGTTTAATGTGCATTTTTCTTTGTAGCAAAGATTTGGCATGTTTTCTAATATGATTGTTGATAGTTTGTTGGGGTTTTTTTTTTTAAAGAATTTCCTGTTTATAGTGTTGGTGAAGGAGTGGCTAGTGGCAATCTATAAGGAAATATCAGGGAGGCCCTATGATCTACAACCAACACCATGACATGGAAAGGGAAAGAATCAATGATAGCCTATCACCCATCAATACTGTGTCAGGTCAAAGAGTCCACCCATTTGTGACTTGAAAGAGACTTTGCGAGGCAGCTAGTGCAGCCCATCCCTGAAGAGAAATTCCTTCTACAACATAAACGTCTAAACCTGTGATAAGTGCCATATGAGTGAGCAGGAGAACCCCAGTGCTGGAGGAGATCAGAGAGGGAGAAATCACTTCCAGCTGGGGAGATCACAGAGGAGGTGGCCTCCATCCTGGGCCTTGAGGAAAAGGTAGGATGTGACCAAGTCAAAATTCAATCCAACCTCAGGAAGGCTTATTAAGGGTTCACTAACTACAAGGTGCTAGGGTTGAAAAGTCCTCCACAAGCTGGTTCCAACCTTCCTGCTCCACCTTATTTCCTGCCCCCATACTCTTGCCAAGCTCAACACCTTTTCTCCAAAGGTACATGCAACCTGGTCCCCATCTTGGAGCTAGAATCTCCTCAGGACTCTACTCAAGGGTCACTCCCTCCAGAGAAATATAGTTTCCCTGATCCTCCAAAGCATTGGCCACAACAGGGGCATATGCAGAGTACATGAATCTATATGTACAGATAGACACATACATACACAATCTATCTACCCAGAGGAGAGAAGTTAAGGACCAATTTTTCCATCACTAGTGCCTGCCACACAAAATGCTTTTTTTAAAATACATATTTACTGAAATGAGCTGGGGATATACAAGGGCAGAACTCCTGCCCCAGGAGCTGGGAAAGGGGAGGAAAAAGACATCTAAAAATAAGTCAAAATAAGATATATTAGAATAAAGAAGAAACATAGTAAAAGTGCTTTTTGGGGAGAGAGAGAGAGAGAGAGAGGGAGAGAGAGAGAGAGAGAGAGAGAGAGAGAGAGAGAGAATTTGACTTGTGGAGAAGGATCACTGGAGGAACTTAGCGAGGACAGAAGGCTTTCATCAGGCAAAATGAGGTGAGAATGCATTCCTCCTGGGGAATGGTCTGTGCTCTTGCAGAAAAGCAGGGGAGGGCAAGACAACATTGAGGAACAATTAGCAGTCCAGCTGAGCCAGAAAAGAGAGATGGATTATCAAATATATAGAAAAAAATAAGTTGGCCCCAAACCATGGGCAATGGGCAAGAGAGTCTTGAAGGTTACACTAAAGCATTTGTATTTTATCTGACTTGCACTGAAACCTGTGTGTGTTGACTCCTCCGATTAGAACAGAAGCTCCTCTGGAGCACAGCTAGCCTATCTTTTATTTCCTTATGTGTATTCCTTTTCTTTGCACATAATAAATGGGTAATAAGTGTTTTTCATTCATCTATTCAAATACAAAATAGAAACTACTAAAGATTTTTGAGCAGAGTGTCAATCAGGATTATGCAACAAGAAAAGGGTATTTCAGGCAACAAGAACTATACAGAAAAAGATACAGAGGTAGGAAATCATAAAACATTTCTGGAAAAAGACATAGAATCCTTCAGTCAAGTCAATGGATTGTGTTGTTTGTCCTTTGTTTTCAGAGAGGACCAATGACATCATGGGTGCCATCTTGACTTGTGGGTGAATGGGATATATATGGGAGGCAGAATTGAACAGAGTTATTAACCTCACTCTCTCTTCTCAAGGTCCAGTGGCAGGACCTAAGTCAGGATACAATGCAGTGGATGACCTTGGCATCCTCAATGTCTAACCAAGCTCTAAACACTCCTTAGGGCTTGCTGCAGTTGTCTTCATGCCCGATCTTATCCCCTCGGTCTTCCTTTGTTTGGGATGGCCAGTGTCTTAACTCCTACTGGTTATCCTGCTAAGATGGTTTACCAGGGTATGGCCCTGGAGGCACAGGAAACAGTAGAGTGCCAAGTGTTCACCAAAGGTGGATAAGCAGCCTTGGAGAGGGCATGACAAGTCCTCCCTCCCACCAGAGGCACTAGTCCTCCCTGAACCTCAACAGATCCTAAATACCTACTGGGATACCAGTCAATACCTAAACACTGGGTACAAACACCAAGAAATTCAGAAGACAGACCCCCCCTCTCCAGGAGGTCATGGTACAATGCAGATGACATTCAAACCACTCTAAACAAACAAAAGAAATACAGGAGAAACCCAAGAGAATCCACAGTGAGTGTGCCATGAATAAGTCTGGCTATTCAAAGGAGAGAGGCAGCCAGATAAGTGGTGGGGGGGCAAACCATCAGAAGCCTCCTTTTTTGGCACAAACAACTCCATTAAGTCCATTGATTAGACTGAGTGGACCAAGTCTGAAGGTCTTATTCCACCAAAGCTAAGCCAGATACGAGGCTCCTCAAAGCCTTAACACATTAGTGCTCGGGATAAAAGTAATAAAACCTCCAGAAGGTAATCATTTCCCCATCGAGGCTAACTGTGGAGCTAAACGAAATTCTGAAGTCTAATCCATCTGAGTATCATTAGGTTAATAATCCAAAGCTCCCATGCTGTATATCAAGCATCCTTCCATTTCTGGATAAAAAAAGATAATACAAAAAAGGGGTTCCTTCACCCTTTCTCATGTGAACCATAAAACAGATTTATTACCTAGGTTGTATTCTTTGTTTTCTCTTACAGAAAAAAAAAAAGAAAAAGAAAGAAAGCCTTCTCTCCTGACCAGAATTCTCTCCATCCCAGGGCCAATTTGGGCGCCCTGTTCGGATCATATGGCCCTCTTACTTAAAGCCCTGGTCACACTCTGTACCTTCTTAAATCTTATAGTAATGTATAGCCCTTTCTTTCACTTCAAGAGGGGGAAGCAACAGCTGTTCCAGATGTCTGAACAGGGAAAGGCACCCATTGGTTTTTGTCTTGGCTCATTTTTCTAAGAGGAATTCTTTTCCCAATATCAAAATACATTGACTCCTATTGTATATGTTGAACCCACTTGGCTAGTGGCTGTCCTGTGTATTTTATATTTGGTTATGCATAGCCAGAGGACAGAAACAGTCTCTGGGGGCCCTCCCTCAGGCAGCCTACTCCTCTCTCCCATCTACTTAAGCCACTCCATACATGATTGTTGAAGATAAAGAAAGAACAACATTCTAAATAAAGAATTCCTAGATACAACTAAAATACAAGTCCGCATTTATGTTGTGTATATTTTTCTATGCCCTGGTTCCACTCTCAGTCTACTCCAGATTAGACTGCAATCTCTTTCCTAGAAAGGAATATTTACATGATTCCTGGCACATTGTAGGCTCTTAAGAAACAATTATTGGGGTAGGGGGAACAAGAGGGGGTGGCCAGCATATATTTTCAAATTATTTCTTGACTGGTTTCATTGAATGTTTTCTCTTCCTTACTCCCTGGGTCAGGGCAAAGGGAGGGACAGAGGAAAATCTGGAGATAAAAAGAAAAGATATAAATAAATAATGGAGTGCTGTTTTATTGCACCCATTCATACCATCTTTTTTTTTTAAGCCTAGATTTCAAATTGAAGGCATAGGCACCCCCCCCCCAAAAACTCCAGGTTCTATTTGCGAATCACAGCTCTTCCCAGGCTGGGTAAGAGGTGAGGTGCCTCCCTGGGTCCAGTTCCAAACAGTTCTCTCTTTCAGAAACCTTGGAACCTCAAATATCCTTCAACAGCATCTCACTACCATGCTTCCCTTTCCTAGGTCTTTATAAACTCAATTCCTTAGTCTCAGTAGAAACACCAAAACCCTAACTAGGATTTCACCTCATAACAATAGGAATTAACTACTCCCACATACATCGGGCTGCAAGGTTTATAAAGCACTTTACTCACAACAAGCTAGTGATGGAGGGAATGCAAAGTTGATGGAGAAAGAAATTTGTGGTTCTGAAGAAAAGGGACCTGCCAAAGGTCACACAGTTATTAAGGGACTAGGGCAAAATTAAAACCTAGGTCTCTAGATTCCAGTCCAAACCAACAGCTGGATTCACCTACCCAAATCTGTCTAGGAGATCTTTGCTCAGAATAACTGTCTTTATTTGTATTCATTCCATGAAAGCTCACTGAGGGTCATAGTCACTGGTATTTTCCTAGATGGTGGAAGGGGTTCAGTTCCCAGAAAGAAAAAGGGGGTTCTGCCCTCTTGCCAGTCCAAACTGCTATTCCTCAGGACAATCTATTTTAAGTCGAGTCCTATATTCCTAAAGTGGGACCACTGCAACCAACAATGCATAGTGCCAAGGAGTCAAGTCTTAGAACTAGAAAGATTATATGGGTCTAACCCTTGGCATATGAGGAAAGGAAATGTGCCAGAGTTAACTACCCAAGTAATTAAGGTACAGTCTGATTGTGAGCAGAGAGAATTGTCTTGGGGCCTTCTTCTGGAACCCTGCAGGGCTTGCCCCTCTTCAGCCTTCAGAACCTGTAGTGTCACAAAGAATGAGGAGCAAAAGCACTCATAGTCCCTGGGACTTAAAAAGGGTGGAGAACTACTGGTGTAAATGGAAGGAATAAAGTAGAAAAAACACCAATTGAGGATTCACAGTGGAGGAAAGGTATTTTCATCACGTGCAAAGAAGAGATTCTTGAATGACTGGACCAACTTGCATCCCCAACGCCAGGCCCTGAGCTCACCTGTTTCCCCATGGCCCCTTCAACCTGGACCGTTCCCTTTGATCGTTGTTGTTGCTATCCATTGGACAACCATGAGAAAAAGGCACCCAATGGCTATTAGAAGCAACTCCTCCCCACAAAAATGAATGGGGACTTTAAGAGAGTTAGGAAAGTGAAGGAAAGAAAAATGAATAGATCCTGTGGTGTCAGTCAAGAAGTTACTAGCTACTCCTGCTTGAAAGAGAGAAAATAAAGGGGGGGGGGGAGAATGAAAGAACAAGATGAGAGTATGAGCACTCTAACAGATGTTGGTTTATGCCCCTCATAAACTGTTTAGAGGAATTCACGGACGGCAGATTTATAATGGATTATTAGGAAAACCAAATGTTGGGGGGTTCTACCTAACCCTAACCTCTAAAAGCTCAAGCTGAGGGTATAAAGGGACCTTTCATAACCCATCCCACAGAGTCCTGGTCAGACACAGTATCCAGAGCTGGACAGGTCACAGAGCAAACAACGGAAGGGCAGTTCTCACTGAAGGATTCATTCATTCATTCATTCATTCAATCGAGCTGCAATTTATGCAGCATTCCTCTGGGCCAGGCACTGTTAGGGGCTAGAGATACATGGTCAGAACCAGTTCCTGTACTATTTCAAACAGTAACTATGACTTGGAGGGATGGCACCTGGGAGATTCAAGAAAGGTCCCATGAAGCAGGTGGGTCTAGAAGGAGGCTCAGAAGTCTAATGCCATCCAAGGCTAACATGGAGCCCTGCAACACAGAAGCACATCCATCATGCAGCAAATGAGTCCCTCTGCACACTGGTAGTCAGAATTTTAAGAGGAAGTGCCACAAGTCTAAATAATTTGACTCAGGAGAGAGTCATGTCTGTCTGATCCATGGAATCATGGAACAATAAGTGATGATTTCAACAGTGACCAGGCTTTCACCCCATTAATAATAATTGTTTAAGAACAGCCTCCTCCCAGGCCCCAACATTTCCTTATTTTCTACTAAGTAAAACAAAGTTGACTTGGCTTCTTCTACGCCATTCCTCTCCTCTTGCCTTCGCAGACAGCCTCCATGAGGCAGTTCCTCAGATGGCACTGATATTCTACTCTATCAGACATTGTGCTGAAAAAGAGACTCTGGTCAAGGAGCTCACGTTAATGAGAGAACTATGGAAGACTGGTTATGGGCAGGAGAAATGGGGGTGGTCTCAGCTGAAGGTACTATGGCTAAAGATAACCTGGAAAGACCTCTTGGAGAAGGCAGGACTGAAGTCAGAGCAGTCAGGAGGCAGAGATGAGGAGGGGGGATGTTCCAGAAATGGGGGCAGCCACAACTGGAGTCTGGAGGTAACAAGGAGCCCCTGGAGTTGACTGAATAGGATGAAGGGGTTGATGTGGATTTTAGAAAGATCAATGTGACAGAGAGTGGAGGAGAACGACCAGAGGGCTTGACTCCATCTGTGCAGGATGTGAATCTGAGCCACGCTGGGGGTGGGGTGGGTGAAGAGTAAGCAAGGCAATACATATTTGGTAAGCACCTACTGTGTACCGGTCTACTATGTGCTAAATTTTCAAATGCTCTCATATGATCCCCACTGCAACCCTGGGAGGGAAGTGTTATCCTATTTTACAGCTGAGAAACTCATGCAAACAGTGGAGGAGAGACTTGCTCAGGGTTACTTGGCTGGGAAGTGTTTAAGGTCACATTTGAACTCAGGTCTTCCTGACTCCAGGGCCTCCATCCACCAAACCTCCCTAGCCACATTCCTAAAAGGGGCATAAACTAGAGTTGCTACCAAGGTAAAATCAGCAGGACATGGCAAATAGATTGAGTATGGGGGATGAGAGATGAGAGCTGAAGCTGACTCTGAGGGTGAGAGCCTGGGAGTCTGGTGCTACCCTCAGCAGTAACTAGGAAGAGGGGAGGATTGGGAGGGGGGAGATAATGAGTTGAGTTTCAGATACATTGAGGTTAAGATGTCTATAGGATATCCAGTTGGAGTCGGGAGGCTAGCTGGGGCTGAAAACCATCACCTCCAGAAGTCTACCTCTGGTCTGGAGCCTCCCCATCCTTACCAAGATTGGGGCTCAGAGGATCCCCCCAGGGCTTTACTCTGAGTCTAGCCCACCCAACAGGACATCACAGCTCAGTACTGACCAAGAACAGCCTTACAGGACCCTCAGTCACCTCTAGGACCCAATGAATAGTGGAGTCAAACTTTAGTAAAGGAGGTATGTCAGCTATCATGGAGGGACTGATTTTATATTCCACTTAAAACAATGCTTGTTTGGTTTTTTTTAAAGGCTAGATTTTGGGGGATGGGAGAGAATGGGAGTAATTATCCCAACTGGAAAGAGTAAAGGTTTTAAAGGTGGAGAAAAGCTATCTAATAAGATTCCTAATATTATTAGAAAAGCTATCTAATAACATAAATCAATATAGGGTTTCCAAGTTTAGTGAACCAACTCCCCATGGAGATTCTCAGGATAAGTAGATTGCTGTTTTATAGCCTAGGAAATAGTGACTCAAAGGCAAGGCCAGCAGGCTCCTTACCTCAAGAATACTGCCCTGCTACTTTCTGATGATTAGAGTAGAAATGTTTTCCTTCCAGAGACTTGCTAAAAAACTTTCACCCCAGGGAAAGGAGTTAAGAAAGTGTTTCTCTAAAGGACCAAAGTGAGGTGGGGTTCATGGACCAATCACATTTAGACTGTTTTGAAAAAACTGCATACCTTTAGAGTTCTTCAAGCAATTCCAATTTTTGCATTTGAAAAAAAGAAAAAACCAAGCAACCTCCTTGGGATCAAATAGGTGAGTGCAGATGCTCAATAGCATCCCAAATAAAGGTATCTGGGAAATCTTTGCAGATGAAGAAGCAGACCAGGAAACTCTCTTGGCCATGAAAGACTGACACACCTCCTCTAGACTCCTGTGTCACCTTCACACTAGAATGCTTGGGAGTCTTCCCAGGTGTCTTTTTGAAAAGCTTCAAGCACAAGGGCCAGGCTTCTTGTACAAATATCTTGTAAAAATGCAGCAGGCAGCCTAATTACCAATGGAAGCCCAAGGGTGCTTAGAATACTTAGCAGGAGAGCCCTACAGTTTCATTTCTGTCCTTGGTAAAAATGGTTTCAGCCATCCTCACTCCTCAAGGATGCAGAAAAAGCTTTTCTGGGACAATTTTTACAACTAGTATTTCTTACAAAGGACTCATTTTTAAAATATACAGAGAACTGAGTCAAATTTTGAAAAAAAAAAAACAAGCCATTCCCAATTGACAAATGGTCAAAGGATATGCAAAGGCAATTTACAGTTGAAGAAATCAAAGCAATCCAAAGCAATAGTCATATGAAAAATTGCTCTAAACCATTACTTATTAGAGAAATGCAAATTAAAACATCTCTGAGGTACCACCTCACACCTCTCAAACTGGCCAATATGACCAGAAAGGACAATGTGGAAGGGATGTGGGAAATCTGGGACACTAACACATTGTTGGAGGAGCTGTGAACTCATCCAACCTTTCTGGAGAGCAATTTGGAATTATGCTCAAAGGGCAACAAAAATGTGCATACCCTTTGATCCAGCAATACCACTACTGGGCCTATACCCTGAAGAGATGATGAAAAAGGGTAAAAACATCACTTGTACAAAAACATCCATAGCATCCCTGTTTGTGGTGGCAAAGAATTGGAAATTAAATGAATGTCTTTCAATTGGGGAATGGTTTTAATAAACTGTGGTATATATATATATATGTATATGTATATATACACACATATATATATGTGTGTGTGTGTGTGTCATGGAACGCTATTGTTTCATTAGAAACCAGGAGGGATGGAAATTCAGGGAAGCCTGGAAGGATTTTCATGAACTGATGCTCAGTGAGATGAGCAGAACCAGAAAAACACTGTATACCCTAACAGCAACATGGGGGTGATGATCAACCTTGATGGACCTGCAACAATCTGGCACAATTTGGGGGTTGTCAGCAATGGAGAATACCATCTGTAGCCAGAGAAAGAATTATGGAATTTGAACAAAGACCAAAGACTTTACCTTCAACTTAGGAAAAAAAAAGTTATCTTATTATGTAATTTTGCTATCTCTTATACTTTATTTTTCTTCCTTAAGGATATGATTTCTCTGTCATCACATTCAACTGAGATCAATGTACACCATGGAAACAATGGAAAGACTAACAGAATGCCTTCTGTGGGGGTGGGAGGAGGAAAACAAGAATTGGGGGAAAATTGTAAAACTCAAAATAAATAAAATCTAAAAAACAAAAACAAAAAGCTTTTCTGGGACCCTAGAATCTCTTAGAAGCAGAATGGAAATTCCCTGAGGGCAGCAGCCATTCATCTTTGTGTGGGCCCAGCACCCAGAGGATGCCTGGCATGATGGATGCTCGCTGAATTAAATTCTGCGCTCGAGCCAAGATCTTGGCCTGGTAAGGAGCCCTGGATCGTGTCAGCCTGGCATCCCACCACTGGCCTCATCTGGGTTTCCCAATGCCAATGCCTCCTCCCCATGTTCTTTCACCAAGATGGACCATAAGGAGCAGCTTGCTCTCTTGGCAGTGTGCAGCCTGCTTTGCTGCCAGGAGAGTCTGCCATACTAACAATACCACTGTGTCCCTAGCTGCCTCCTCCACGTCTTAGAGAGGGACCCATTCATGAATCAGATGAGCCTGAAGAAAACTGAGACCCAAAGATAGGGATAGGTAACAGAGTCCTCAAAAGACACACTGAACTCCTGGTACTCAATGTCCCGTAATACCCTGATTGACCAGGAAGTGAAATAATCCCTTAGAATGTCTCTTAGAGGGGCGGCTAGGTGGCGCAGTGGATAAAGCACCAGCCCTGGAGTCAGGAGTACCTGGGTTCAAATCCGGTCTCAGACACTTAATAATGACCTAGCTGTGTGGCCTTGGGCAAGCCACTTAACCCCATTTGCCTTACAAAAAAAAAAAAGAATGTACGACAGACGGACATCCAACAGGACATCCAAGGCCAGACCAAACACAGGCCTGCATACATTTCACACCGGTTTCTTTAGACAGATCCACCCATGAAACGGTAAGAAAGAATCCAAAGGAAGGTCCAAGAACAGGCCACTCATTGGCACATTCTTCCAGGAGAGAGACAGACAAGGTCTCTTTATGTTCTAAGATTCTGAGATTCAGGGAGCCAAACATTTATATTCTAGACCTGTGTGGAGAGTGATGGCGGAGAGTTAACAAGAAAGAAACCCTTGAGGATGCCTCAATACCAGTGCCCAAAAACACACACATTGTGGACACTGGGAAACAGCAACAGCACAAGTCTCAGGTCTGGACATTAGACTGTGAATCTAGGAGATGGTCACAAAATGCAACAGGCTAGGAAAAGAGCAGCTGCTGCCCCCAATCAAGGGGCTATTCCACGGGTGCATGGGGTAAAGAGGTCTGTGGACACAATCCAACAGGCCAGCCACCTGTAGAGACATCTCCAGTAGGAATGCTCTCTTTGTCTAGAAAAGCCAGGAATAAATGTTACATCTGGAGTAATGACCAATTTTAAGGTCAGTCTCAGTCAAATCACTGACTAACATCCATCCCGTAGACTTCCCTGCAAAGACATTAACAACTCAGAAAGAACGCCTTAGCAATTCTACTACTAATAATAACAGGATATCTCTTCCCGGCACTATTTTCATTCTTAAACAACCATAATGGTCAATAGACTTTTAAATGGCAATACCAACAAGTTTCACTTCCAATGGTAATATCTGAAAAAGCCTATACAGATGTACACTGTGAAATACCAGTGTCTCCTTGCTATAACTTCATTAGTATATTCTAATCTATTTGCTTGAATGGCATTTGGTGTGGTAAACATAAATTGGACAAGTCTTCATGAGCCACTATAGCATTCAGATGGGACATAATAGTCAGCTGAGAACCCTAAAATTAAAAGATACTCAAAAACACAGGGTTAAAACAAACATAATAGAAAAAAATATAGATTAGACATGGAGTTTTATTCTCTGAGATTTACCAGACAAAACCTATAGGTAATGGAGACCATCCCATGATGATCACAAAGAAACTGGGAAAGCAAGCAAAATCTTTTATCATTTGGGAAATGGAAAAATCCTTAATATCCTTAGTGGTCCATGCATAGGAATTTACTCAATGTCTAATCGAAACTAATCTACAAAGATTATCATTTTTGTATCTCTTCCTGAATTCTTCCCTTATCTCTTCCTGAGCAGATGGTCTCCCAACATTCTGAGCATTGTTTTCCTAGATGTTGTGATTAATGCACCAGGAGCTTAATTTCCAACTAGTAAGGCAAGGTGACCTGATATGAAGCCTAATATTCTTTAAAGGAAATTCATCTTCTATCACAATACAGCTATAAGAAATTATTATTGCTGCTTTCACGCAGCTGTCACCAATCTGCTTAGTGAACAAGCAGATCCACAAGGGATCTTAGTGATCGGAGTCCAAACCCCTCATTTTCAGATGAGAAGAAAAAGGTCCAGAGAGGGGAAGCCACTTTCACAAGATCGCCCAGCAATGTAAGGCAGAGTCAGGATTCAAACCCAGTCCTCAGACGTCAAACCCAGAGCTCTTTCCACCGAACCAGTGGTTTCAAACTCAAATTGAAATGGAGGCCATTAGTTGTGAACCAATGTATGAGAGCAGGCGAGGCCTACCTGGAAGGCCAATTCTTCCACTTAAAAAAAAAAAAAATCTGCTAGGACCAAAATGAATATTTAGTCCACTGGGCATATTACTGGTCTCAGGAAACCTGACCTCAGCCAAGAGTCACTCAGGTCATCTCTAGTAGATTTAGTTTTTTCGATTATGATGCCACCTGCCAGTCCATCATTACTAGTCACATTTTGCCACTTTGACGCTTCAACCAAGGGTCTGCTTTCTTTAGGGCTAGGCATTTCTATGGCTGAATATAATAAAGACCCTTAAAGGTCTTTGTGGCAGACATGTTTAACAAATTGTCTGACTGGCTTACCAAGCCTACAAGGTCTTACTTTACACCTCAAAGTTGATGAGAATTAAGTAATAACATGAGAATTCAAGAGAGTAGTGTCTTCAGGGGTCAAATTCTAATGCATTACCACAACTTCAACCGGCAGCAAAATACCCAGAAAATGGACTCACAGGCTAAGAAAGCAGAAATGAAAATGGCCTCATTCAGGACTCTATTCACAAAGGAATAAGCAGCACTTTCCCAGTTGCTTCATTCATGAATTTCACTCAAGTACAAAGAGAAGCCCCCAAAAGGCAGTGACCGACTAATGAATATTGTATGTGTCCAAGACAGGCGATTCATTCATGAGAAATTCAAGACCATTCAAACCACCGGGGCCATTTTCATTTGAGCCTTACCAAAACAATCATTGCTCAACTAAGCCACTTAGTCCCTTCATTAGGATTTAGGTAGTCTGGGTGTCCTTAATACAACCAGATCATAAAATCATACAATTAGATCCACAAGGGATCTTAGTGATCGGAGTCCAAACCCCTCATTTTCAGATGAGAAGAAAAAGGTCCAGAGAGGGGAAGCCACTTTCACAAGATCGCCCAGCAATGTAAGGCAGAGTCAGGATTCAAACCCAGTCCTCAGACGTCAAACCCAGAGCTCTTTCCACTGAACCAGTGGTTTCAAACTCAAATTGAAATGGAGGCCATTAGTTGTGAACTGATCCAACCGTTCTGGAGAACAATTTAGAACTCTGCCCAAAGACAATCAAAATGTGCCTATCCTTTGACTCAGCTATATTACTGGGGAAAGCGCCCATGTGTAAAACTATTTACAGCAGCTCTTTTCTGTGGGGGCAAAGATCAGAAATTGATGGGATGCTCATCAAATTGGGGAATGGCTGAACAAGCTATGGTATATAATTGTGATATAATACTACTATGCTATAAGAAATGACAGGTTTCAGAAAACCTGGAAAAACTTACATGATTTTACCTGCAAAGTGAAGTGAGCAGAACCAGGAGAACACTAAACACAGTTACAGAAATTTTGTACAATGATTCAAAACAATTACAAAGGACTCATGATGAAAAGTGTCATCCATATCCACAAAAACAACTGAAGGAGTCTGAAAGCAGATTGAAGCATACTATTTTTCACTTTAAAATTTTTATCAAGGGTTTTTTTTTAATCTATATTTTCTTTCTTTTTTTTTTAAAGTTTTTTTGCAAGGCAATGGGGTTAAGTGGCTTGCCCAAGGCCACACAGCTAGGTCATTATTAAGTGTCCAATGCTGGATTTGAACTCAGGTACTCCTGACTTCAGGGCCAGTGCTCTATCCACTGCGTCAACTAGCCGCCCCTCTATGTTTTCTTTCACAAATAGAAGTGAGAGAATTTAATACTCAAAAATTTTTAAATGAAAATTAAAAATTGTTTTTACACACAATTGTGAAGATTACAGTGATTTTTTAAAAATTGTCTTTATATATAACTGAGGGAAATATTACTTAAAAAAACAATAAAAAAAGGAAAAAGAAGAGATGGGAGCCATTAAACCATAGACAGAAGGATCTCTGTAGTCACATAGGGACTTAGAAAATATTAACATTATCTGTGTTTTTATATGCTTTGCATCTATTTAATGGTATTGTTTTGACTATTTCCCAATTCCATTTTAATCTGGTACATTTGGAGACATTCTTTCACACTCTCTCTCTCTCTCTCTCTCTCTCTCTCTCTCTCTCTCTCTCTCTCTCTCTCCTCTTCTCCCCCACCCCTCTTTCTCTCCTGCCTTTCTTTTTCTCTCTCTCTCTCCCTCTTCTAACTCTTCTCTCCACCTTTCTCTCTTTATTATCTCTCTTTGTCTCTCCCAGATGTTATATTCTGTGTTATCTATTTTCAAATGTCAGTCCTGACTGAGTCTAATCTGCATGTAGGTTTTTGACTATAGATCTCTATCTGCATTTACATCCCAAGGTAGAGAGTCAAAACCACATTACTGGAAGGAAGACTAGTGAGCCCAGCCGCACCTTCGCCAAATATCTCCTCCCCATCACCTATCTGCCTGTGACTAATGCTGCAAAGTCTGCTAACTAACTAACTGGAACCAAGAATTAATGAGTGACTGCCCTCCCCACTCTTTTGGAACAGGGAAATAGCAGCAACTTTGAGCACAGATTAGCACACTAAGTTTCTAATCTCCCCTGTACTTTCTGTTTCTCCTCTAATCCCACTTGATAATAGCAAGAAGCCTGGATGGAGTCAGCATGTTCGCCCCAGCCTAGCCGTCTGCCGAGGAGGAGGATGAGGCTATGATCTTTCTGAGACAGCACTCTCATGGGACATCAAAAAGTCTGGGTTTCTGTCCAGGTGGGCCCCTGGGCATGTCCAAGGACAAAAGTTTCCTTTGCAGGAGGATGGTGGGGTGTAGCAACTCTGAAGGTCTGTCCATGAATCCTGGGGGAGTCCCTCAGGCTTCATCAGGGGGTCCAGGAAGTCAAAACCATTAACACACTAATAATAAAAACATTGCAATCTCTAACATAGTAAATGTGGATAACTATGACCCACATAAACAAAAGTTCCTTGGGGTCCTTGATAGTTTTTAAGAGTTAAGGCCTGACAACAAAAATGAGCATACCCTTTGATCCAGCAATACCACTACTGGGTCTATACCCTGAAGAGATGATGAAGAAGGGTAAAAACATCACTTGTACAAAAATATTCATAGCAGCCCTGTTTGTGGTGGCAAAGAATTGAAAATCAAGTAAATGTCCTTCAATTCGGAAATAGCTTAGCAAACTGTGGTATATGTATGTCATGGAACACTATTGTTCTATTAGAAACCAAGAGGGACGGGATTTAAGGGAAGCCTGGAGGGATTTGCATGAACTGATGCTGAGGGAGATGAGCAGAACCAGAAATACACTGCACACCCTATCAGCAACATGGGGGCGATGATCAACCTTGATGGACTTGCTCATTCCATCAGTGCAACAATCAGGGATAATTTTAGGCTGTCTGCAATGGAGAATACCATCTGTATCCAGAGAAAGAACCGTGGAGTTTGAACAAAGACTAAAGACTATTAGCTTCAAATTAGGAAAAAAAACCCTGTTATCTTATTATGTAATTTTGCTATCTCTTATACTTTGTTTTTCTTCCTTAAGGATATGATTTCTCTCTTATCACATTTAACTGAGATCAATGTACACCATGGAAACAATGGAAAGACTAACAGAATGCCTGGGGGGGGGGCAAGAATGGGGGGGGGGGTTGTGAAACTCAAAATAAATAAAATCTTTCCTAAAATGAAAACAGTTAAGGCCTGAGACCAAACAGTTTAAGAACTGCTGACACAGAGTGGGACATAAAGCTAAAAAGACCTGGATTCAAGTCCCACCTTGGACACAGATAGGCTGTGGGACCCTGGACAAGTCATTTACCCAATATGACCCCAGAAGACTTTCTAAGTTAAAAGGAAGGTGCAGACTTGCTTTGGAATAGGGATATTCCTCACCTTCACCTTCCCTCTATCAATAAAATTGTGGTTCTAGCCTCTATCCCAAAAAGGAGCTTGGAGATCATCTCTAAGACTCCCCACATTTTACAGAGAAGTATTCAGCCAAAGGAAGTAAAGTGAGTTCCCTACAGTCACACACACAGAAAAGAGCCAGGAATGTCACCACTGCTCCCAGTCTTCTACTCAAAAATGCAATCACACCTGGGTCCAGATGGGTCACCTGCAAGTTACTCAAAGTTCTCTGAGTCTCAGCTTCCTCATTTGTAAAACAGCAATAGAACACTTGCACTGTTATTATTTCAGGGAAAGTACTTGACAAGTGAGGAAAGTAAAAAATATAAATCTATAATAGTGGTAGCTTGACCCAGGTGCCCAATAATATGGGTACAGCCCCTGTGGGCAGGACTCTTCATCTCTCCCTTCTCTCTCCTCTTCCTCAATTTCCTCCTCATTCCCTGCTCTGGTCCCTTTCCTTTTCTTGCTTTCTTCTCTCTCTTCTTTTGGTCTGGGCACAGGCTGGTATCCATGGATATTGCTCAGTCTTGCTAAGCAATTCCTGATCTTTATGGACAAAGGATACCAGAATGTGCTGGCAGCTGAAGCAGCACCCCCAAGTGCATTGACTGCTCCTGTCAGACCAATAGAGGCCAGGTGGGTCCTGGATGGGTCATAGACTGATATGAGAACCCAATGAGAAACATTAATAAGCACCAACTAGGACCCAGACACCATGTGAGGGGCTTGTGATAAGAAGACACAAGGGCGGGGAGCTCACAGTCTACCGGCAGATGAACCAGTGACTTGGTGGGAAAGGCATCAATCCTAGAACCAGGCTTCCATCCTATCTCTTACATGTATTATGTACAAGAGTAAATCACTCCTCTACAATGGCCTCAGTTTCCTCACCTGTACAAGGACGGTGTCAGATCAGAAGGCCTCTGAAGTCCCCTGCAGCATTAGGCCCAGGATCCTAGGAAGAACTCCCAAAAAGTTACCAGGTCTTGGTCGATACAACTCCACCAAATTGGATGAATCACAGATGTAAATAAAACTGAAACTGAGTCAGTCAAGCTATAACAGTCAAAAAATGATGGGCAATACATTAGATTGCTTTCTGTTGGGGAGGGGGAAGGAGGGAGGGAGAAAAATGCAAAACTCAAAACCTTACCAAAAGAAAAATTGGTGAATATTACCATTGCATGTTGTTAGAAAAACAATAAATTTTTAAAAATTTAAAAATAATAATAATAAAGAACTGATGGGCAAGTTCCATATAAAAAGAAAAAGAAGGGGAGCAGCTAGGTGGCACAGTGAATAGAGCACCAGGCCTGGAATCAGGAAGACCTGAGTTCAAATCTGACCTCAGACACTTACTAGATGTATGATCCTGGGCAAATCACTCAATCCTGACTGCCTCCAAAATTTAAAAAGATGCATTAAAAAAAAGAAAAAGGCATAATATGTAAGAACAAGATCCATTCCCCTTAAGATAAATGGACCAAGTCAACCGACATGCTGTGGATATGATCAGAGAGTGCTAACAATTTTCTTTTTTTTTTCCCATTTTTTAAATCTATCTGCTCCTCCCACCATTCTCCCCACAATTCCACTAAGCAAATTTAAAAACCAGAAACCAATAAGCCAAATCTCCCCAAGGTGAAGCTATAGTCTGGTAAAAGAGACCCACATTTGCCATGTCCAAAACTGTCCCTCTCTTTCTGTAGTTTCTCACCTCTCTGACAGGAGGTGAGCAGTGTGGTTCATCTTCATTCTTTTCAATACTGCATTGATCTGTTTGTAAGTCTTTCCAACTAAATTTCCTCTGGGATGTTTTTATCACTGTATAAATTGTCCTAGATCTGCTAACTTTGCTCTACATCTGTTCACAGATGTCTTCCCCCTTTCCTCTGAAATTGTTTTTTAATCTCATGATACTCTTCTGTTACATCTGGACACACAACTTGTTTAGCCAGTTCCCTCTTAGGGAAGGCAGACTCTTAGTTTTCAGTTTGTGGTTATTACAGTTAGAGCTGCTACAAATATTTTTGTCTTTATGGATCCTTTCCCCTTTTTTTTGATTTCTTTATGGTAGAGGCCTGGTATTGGCCCAGTTGAGTCAAGGGGTACTTACAGACAGTTCACAGACTTTCTAAGGATAGTCCAAAACACCTTCCCACAATGCACTAGAAGAAAACCAAGTTCTGGATAGTCATATGAAAAAATGCGCTTTATCACATAGAATAAGATAAATGGAAATCAAAATAATGCTGACACTCTACCTCACAACCATCACATTGTCCAAGATGACCAAAAAATTAGATGATCGTGGTGGGAGGGGCTGAATGTAATTGAGTATAGTTGTACCATAACAAGGTGATTAAAAAGGGGCAAAGAACTGTCCCTTAAAACAACCGATACAGCATAAAGTGAGCAGAACCAGGAAAATAATTCCAAACCCCATATTTTTTGTAGAGGTAGGTATTTCCACCTTATCTTGCCTTCAACCAGCTCTCAATCCCAGCAGATGCCAACAGTCCTCCAAACCCCCACCTCAGCACCAGGCTGAATACAGACAAGGAGTCTTTGGCTTTTCCCTCTAGAATTTTCTCCAAATCCCACTGATTCCTCCTCCATCCACCCTCTGGATCCACTCCTTCCTCTTTATTCCTAAAGCTGCCTCCCCAGTTCAGTCTTTAAACTTATTTCTCTGCCTCCAAATTCTTCCCATTCCTGCCCATCCTACGTGCTATCAAATTAATCTTTCCAAAATACTGTTTTCATCATGTCACTCCTTAGCTTAAGAAAATAAGACAGTCCCTTATCACCTACTAGTTCCAATTCAGACTCTTAGCTTGGCATCCAAGACACTCCATTCACTGGCCCCTCCTTAATTTCATGGGGCTTAGGGCTAGAAGAGCTCTGAGAAGTCACTGAGTCCAACGTTTTCATGTTACAGATAAGCATGTGGCAAAGACGGGTTGTGAACCCAGGTTTCTAAATCCAAATTTAGTCTCCTTTCCACACTAGCTTGTTGCCCCACTTTTTGTTCCTCCTGAACCCAAGTTTTCTGCTCTTAACTGACCTCCATATAGGCCATGCTTCCATCCCTCAGGACTACACCATTCCCTATGACCCACCTCAATATAAATACCATCTATTCTCCAACAGTCAGCTCAGATTTCATTTCTTCTATGAAGCCTCCCCTGACTAGCCCAACCCACAACAATCCTTCCCTTTAGTGAATTCCAACAGAACATAGACTCTAACACAATATAATCACACACACACACACACACACACACACACACACACACACACACACACTTCAATTTGATAAACTTATACTAGAAGCCTTCTATGTACAAAAGCACCATGCTGCTCTGTGGACTGTTCTCTTCCACAAGGCATCCACCATACTTAGAATGAGTTTATTTAACATTAAACCTTAGAGGTCACTTTGCCCAGTAATTCTGAGGACACCACCCAGTGAGGTATAAGATTGAGAGATTCACACTCCACAAAATCGTCTACCAATGTTATGGAGGACAATGCCCAGAGACAGTGTCCTACACAAACTCCATGGAAGAACAACATGATGGAGGATATTCTGTCATTTGAATGGAACCCAAGATCATGACAGAAGCATCCACAGTGCAACTCACAGTCACTCAAAAAGGATCAGAGAAAGAAGGGCATGAAAAGGGACGCATACTGCCCAGCAGATGATGCAATCTGTTCCTTCCCCTCCCCTCAGGTCCTCTAGCATGAACCTATTACCCCATATTTTGGACCAGGGCAGCAGATAGGCAATAAGCTGTGCCCATCACCCAACAGGAGGAGTAAAGCAGGTTAGACTGTAGTGGAGAAACTGGCCAGTAATTCCAATGGCCTCAAGCTACTCTCTGATCCAAAGGCTCATCATCTTCATATCAACACTCTTCCAGTGATGTGACACGGAAGCCACTCAAAGAGCAATGAGAAGCCACACAGTAGGTGAAGACATGCACGTACAAAGTGTCAAAGAGTTGGGAGGAGAGAAGGAGGTGGGTAAATCTCAGAGGAAGTGACACCCATATCCCCCACATAGGAGGGCAGGGAATAATAGTTAATAAGTGCTTGGACCACTGACAGATTATATTAGAGGCAGTTCCTCCAGGCCAGTGGGTGGATCCTCTAAGAAGGATTCATGAAAACACTTGGGCAAAGATCACCGAGGTTAAAGCATGGATGGGCTGCAATCTGCACCAGAGGAGGGAGTAGCTCTTTCAGTGACATCACAGACCCAGCAGTCCCGAAGTGAATACAGACATATATGTAAGACTAAACACACAGTAGGTCCTCCATCAAAACTCAAGGCCTAATGACCAGGGTGGCAGAACCGTGTTGAATTCTACCCCCCTCCCTCTGTCAGGAAGCTCATTTGCTCAGATTTGACCATCTCCCAAATCGGTATCTCTAGCCCTGGCTCTCACTGGCGTGTCTTCCAGGATGTCAGTGGGACATCTGAACTTTCACATGTCACAAGTCAAGGTCTCTCCATCTACTAAACTCCCTCAACTTCTTTGCAATTTCTCTATCTCAGCCCCTAGCACCGTCTTCCTCCATGTTTCCCAAATGAGAGAACTTCAGATTCTCTTTGCTTAAAAGTTAATATCTAATGTCCCACACAATCCTAGAGAAGCTTAAAATATTGCCACAGACATTCCCTTTCTGGCCCTGACGGAGCTTCCAAAGGCCTCCTCCAAGCAACCCAAAATGCCTTCCTCTTTAGTCCCCACTCAGATCTGGATGCAGCATTCTATATAATCCCTGTGTTCAAAAATTCTGTGATGCAGGGCGGGGGTAAAAACTGAAACGACCAATTCCTTTATCATTTTCAAATCAATGGAATAAAATTATGTCATGTGAAAGGCGGACAAATGTGTTCCAATAAGCCTTGGGAAAGTGACTTAGAAGAGAAGTATGGAATGTGATTGGGAAATGTTTCACAAAATAGAAACATAACACAAGAGCGATACTGTAAACCTGCGGTTTTCGGAATCTGCTGCTCAGATAACGCTTCGAATTGCATCCCACTCTTAGTCCAAAAGATGAACATCATCCCCGTCATCCCCATCAATCGCACTATTAGTGTGCGGGGCGCCGCCCGCGGCCTTTAGTCACAATTGGCCCTTCGGTCCTCAGCAGGCCGGGAGGCCGGGCCCTGACGGCCTCCATGGGCCAGGTGAGACACAAGGGCGAGGCTCGGGGCCTTGACCAGGGTCACCCCGCGCCCGGGTCTGGGCTCCCGCCGGGGTCGCTGGTGCCCGGGCTCGCCCTCTGTCCGTGATCTGCCCGTTAGGGCGCGGGGGCTTCGTGCACGCTCGGGGAGGGGGTCCGGGGGGCAGCACCGGGAGGGGGCGGGGCCGGGCCGGGACCCCCAGGGCGGCCCCCGCGCCGGTCCTGGGCCGGCTTCGAGGCCGGGCGGGGCCCTCTGGGCCCGGTTTCACCGATTCCTTATTTATTCAGTCCCGGGGGAGGGGCCAGGCACGTGACGCAGCCGTCCCGCGCGGAGGGAGAAGGCACCGGCCGGGGTGCCCGGCGGCGTGCCCGGCCCGGCCTGCCCTGGCAGCGGGGGCGGCGGCGTGCCGGTGACGTCACCCGCCCCGCCCTCACCGGAAGCTCCCGCCGCCGGGCCGCCGGAAGTGCCCTCCGAGAGCGCGGGAAGCCTTCCGCCCTCCGGGGGCCCCGGGCCCGCTCCAACGCACCCCTCCTCCCCTCCCTGGCGCCCCGACCCAGAGCTACCCACCTGTGGCCGCGCCCCCGCCTGACAGTTCAAGGCCCGGCTCCGCGCGGACCGCTGCGCATGCGCGCCGCTCGGAGCCCAAAGCCGCTCCCGGACGGCGGAGGGGGCGGGTCTGGCGCGCGCATGCGCGCCGGCTAGCGAGCCATTGCAAAGAGGGAGGGGCCTCCTCCTGCCCCCCCGGGACCGGAAGCTCCCGCCCGGAAGCGGCGCCCGCCGCGCCTCGCTGGAGCCCGCGAAGCCCCTCCGCCCGGCAGCCCGTGACGAGGCCCGGGCGCGAGCTCCTGCCCGGCTCGCAGAGGCCTGGGCACGGGGTGGGGGGCGTGCCGCCTTCCAGCTCCAGGCGCGGGCCCGGGCGTGTGCGGGCCGCTGGGCGGCGCCGGAGCACGTGACACCGCCTGGCGCTGTGGCCTTGGGCACGTCACGCCACCCTGCCCGCCGCCTGCCATCCCGAGGCGTGCCCCGATCGTGCCCGGCCGCCGGCCCGGATGGCCCTGGAGGAGGGCGCGAGGTGACCTTGGAGAGCCAAGGCCCAGCATCCTCACCTGGCGTTTCCCTGCCCACCCGCCCCCCAAGAAAGCCATCTCGCACCAACCCCCCCAGATTGCCTCGGATTTAGTTTGTCTCTCCGTGGCCCACCCCGAGGCTCGCACAAAGCAGGGCGCCCCGTGTTGTTTTCTACTTTTCTTTGTATGTCAGCAGCTAGCAGGCGCTTTCCAAAGATTTATTGTCAAGGACGGAGGAAACGTACCAGTGCATGGATGATAATAAACCATTATTTAATAGTGACTATTTTACCTTTTATACTTTAGAGTGCTGCATTCACTTTAGGTTTTTTGCAAGGCAACTGGGGTTAGGTGGCTTGCCCAAGGCCACACGGCTAGGTCGTTATTAAGTGAGATCGGATTTGAACCCAGGTCCTGCTGACTCCAAGGCCGATGCTTTATCCACTACACCACCTAGCCGCCCTGCATTCACTTTAAGAGTGACTATTTTGCATATCATACTCTAGCATTGCAATGTGGAATGTAACTATTCTAATACAATGATGATAACTGACCTTTAAATGGAACTTCGGCTTTAGAAACATTTGATTTGAGCGGCAAGACAACCCCATCAGGTAAGTCCTTAAACTTTTATATCTCCCTTTTTCCACTTGTGGAAACTAAGACTCAGAAAAGTGAAATGATTTGCTGAGGGTCTCATTTTAGCTAGGAAGCAGAGGTAAAATTTGAACCTGCCTTACAAACTTCAGGCCCAGAAAAATTATACTAGACTTGAAAATACACGCTATTACTCTTAAACATTTAGTATTTAACTCAGCAAGCATTTATGAAGTTCCTACTATAGGGCAGGCACTGTACAAAGCCCTTCCAGGGATAAAAGGATAAGATCCTCTAGACCATAGGCATCCAATCTTTGAGCTCTTCTGGGCCACATTGCCTAACAAAAACTTGTTAAAGGCCGCATATAAAAATTAATATTTATGCCTACTGTGTAACCCATATTACCAATGAATATAATAATAAAATGTAATAATGTCCCATGAATTGACTTTGAGGGACACAGAGGACTACTGGTTGGATACCAAGGCGATGGGGTTAAGTGGCTTGCCCAAGGTCACACGGCTAGGTAATTATTAAGTGTCTGAGGCCAGATTTGAACCCAGGTACTTCTGACTCCGGGACTGGTGCTCTATCTACTGCACTGCCTAGCCACCCCTGGATACACCTGCTCTAGAGGGTCCTCAACTCATTTGTAGGTTGGATGCTTCAGAAATTAGCTACTTGGCCTTGTTTAAAGTTAACCTGTATTGTGTGTTGTTGGAAAAATAATATATTTATTAAATAAATAAAAGTTACCTTGTGGAATCATTTTCCTAAGCTTATAGATCACTGGTCCCTTCTATTGAACTTTTATGTAATATTAGTCAACTAGTAAATACAGTAAGTTCAAAGAAAGGCATCAAGATGATCTGGCAAAAAAAAAACAAAAAACTAGCCATAAAATGTCACACACATAAAGAGTGGGCCCGGATAGAGAACATGTGGTCACCACCACTCTTAATGACCTTTCTCATCCAAAGCCCTCATACTGCTCCACTGCTCCTTGTAGCACTTATCTTTGAATAACCTGCTAGCACGTCAAAGCTTCCTTTGTGCAATGATGTTGCTATCTCATAGTCGCCAAGAGAAAGTATGTGCTTTTGTTCCCTAGATGTGTCTCGATTGTACCTTGAATTCTCTTGGCCTGACAAATTCAACTAAGTTCATCTGTGATCTGGGTTTGACACGTTTAACTTTTTAAAGGCCTTCAGAAATGTGATCAGTTTTTCCTCAGTCAATGGGCAACTGGCAACTGCTTTTCCAATTCAGTCGGAATGCTTCACATTACCTAAAAGAATGACAACATAGACATTGGACATTATTAATACAAGATTAACCCTGTTGTCTACCCCTTGATTTCTTTGGTTACATCAATGGAGGAGAGGGAAGCTAATCTTTCCTCCTACTACATAAGACAAAAGTAGAATGTCTCCTGCCCTCAAGGAGCTTACATTCTAGTGAAAGTGGCACATACACATAAAAGTATATATATAAATGTAATCATGTTTGTGAGAGTTAAGAATGATAGATTTAGAGCTGGATGTTACAGCAGGGTCCATCTAATCCAATTCATATTTTATTTAAGGAAACTTAGAGCTAGGGAGTTTAAATGAAGACCATATAGTGTCAGAGGTGGTATTTGAACCCATATCCAGAACTTTTCTTACTCTGCACTCTAGTGGGAAGATTCACCTCTTAGATTACCACAGAAAGAAAATGATTCTACCTCTCTTCTGGATATGACCAACCTCAACTCCACCCCTACAGCAAGATATACCAGAGCAAGAAAACAAAGGGCAACTCTGCTATACAACAATACAACAAGGAAGTCCATTCCCCCCAAGACAACCAAACTTCTTTCTACTATTTATCTGTCAAAAAGGAAAGCCCAGATTCATGTATTTTAGAACCCTGAACACATAGTAAGTGCCTAAAAGATGGTCTTTCATTCAGTAAGAGTCTCTCTCATGTAGGACCTGAGCCCCACAGCTAGATGGTAGAAAAAAGATTCAGAACATTCTGTGCTTTTTGACTCCTCTCTACATACCTCCCTCTTGCAACTCTATTCGTGCAGAATAAAGCAAGCAAACCAAAGTTGTTAAGATTGATCAAATCTTTTTCTCAACTGGTATTAGTATTCATTAAACAAATTATGAATAAAATTTAAGAACAGAGAAACCTTGGGTTTAACATGGGCTCCCTTTTGCACATGGAGATAGCCATTTTATCTTATACCTATTCCACCTAATGGAAAATTGGATAATTAGTGGCTGTCACCTCCTTTTCCTCAAACTGTCTCATGTGACCATGGAAGGCAGGGCGTGGTAGTAGATCCAAGGAGCTCTGCCACCGACCAGATACCAGTCTCTCAAAGAGTCCCAAAATCAAGCACAAAAGACTTTTCTCTACTAGAGGAAAACTGGTCTCCAGTCCCCTGCTACAGAGGCTACTGCAAAATAAGTGAGACAGTTGGAAGAAGCACCAGCATTGGGTTGGGGAAGAGGTAGAGGTTGCAAGGAAGTCTGTAGTAACTCACTGTAGATGGTGGTACATCCACTGAATCTTGAAGGAAGGAATTCTGTGGGGAGCAGAAGTTGAAAGACATTTGCATTTCATATCCTCCATACAGAGGATAGCCTGTATAAAGTGACAGAGGGGGAGATGGAATTTGTAGTTGCAAGGTGGGCTATAGAACCAACTTCCTGAATGTTCCCAAGAGAAGTCTCTTCAGACTCCAGGCATTTCCACTGGCTATACCCTATGCCTATTCATTTAATAAACATCGGGCACTACACCATTCATACCATATGTAGAACCATCAGTTGCAGCAAATACAGAAATTTTGAATGCTGTGGATAAGTTCACTGACCTTGACAGTATACTTTTCAGAGATGTACACACAAATGATGAAGTTGACACATGCATTGCTAGAGCCAACTCAGTGTTCTCTGTTTCCAAAGGAAAGTGTGAGAGAAAAGAGATATTAGACTGACTACCAACTTGAAGGTCTATAGCATCATTGTGCTGACCTCATTGTTTTATGCCTGTGAAAACCAGACAGTTGACACATGCCATGCCAGGAAACCAGATCCCTTCCATTTGAATGAATTGTCTTAGGAAGATTCTGAAGATCATCTGGTAAGATAAGGTACACTAATGTCCTTTCTCAAGTTAAACTGCCAAGCACTCAAACTGTTGCAGAGAGTACAACTCTTTTAGCCTGGCCACATTGTTCAAATGACAAATGTATGTTTGCTTAAAAGACTTTTACAGAGAACTCATGCAAGGCAGATCTCATAGGGTGATCAGAAAAAGTGATACAAGAACACTCAAGGTGTCTGAAGCACTTTGGAATCGATTATGAGATATGGGAGGCACTGGGACGAGGACCACCCACGACTTCATCAAAGAAGGTGCCGTGCTCTATGAACAAAGCTCAAAAGAAATGTGAGATGCACAGATTTTTGAGAATCCACCCCAAATTTTCACGTAACCAATTTTGCCTGATTTGTGATAAAGCATTCCAAGCTCATGATGGTCTAATCAGCTACAGTCAGACATACTGTACCTTGACTCTAACTTAATGGTGAAATGGAAGGACAAAGATCAACTATGAAACCTGGTATGGACGAGGCCCTGTGCTAAACTCCAGGGATACCAAAAGAGGAAAAAGTCTAATTGGGCAGTCTAATTGGGGAAAGGTGGGGGGGAAGGATAACAAAGGAAACTCTAAACAAGATAGAAAGGAAATAATGAACAGAGGGAAGGCACTGGAATTAAAAGGAGCCTCCCAGGGGAAGTAGTATTGTGGGGTTTACAGGAATTTACAGGAAGCCAGGGTGCAGAGGAAAGTGTTCTAGACATGGGGGATGGTCAGAGCAAACACCCGAATTGGAGAGATGAAGAATGTTACCAGGAGGCTTTTGCAACTAGATTGAGGATTCAGTGAGAAAGAAGGCATAAGAAGACTGGAAAGGGAGGAGGAGGCTGGTTCATGAAGGACCCTGAAGGTCAAACAGATTTTGTATTTGCTTCTGGAGACAAAAGGGAGCCACTGGAGTTTGTGGGGGAAGGAGGAAAGGGAAGATGAGGAGGGGTAATATGATCAGACCTGTGTTTTAGGAAAAATTACTTTAGTGACTGAATAGAGGATAATTGGATTGGGGTAAGACTTGAGATAATTAGGACTCCTCCCCTAAGAAGGTACTGCAATATCCCAGGTCTGAGGTGATGAGGACCTGCACTGAAGTAGAGTCAATATCAGAGAAGAGAATGGGGTATATTGGAGAGATGGTCCCAAGGGGAAATCAGCAGGGAAAGTGAGAGGAGTTCAAAATGAAAACTAGGTGTTGAGTCTGAGAAACTGGAAATAGTGTGAGGCCTGGACAGTTTTAGGGAAGGTGGGACAGGGAAGAAGTTGGAGGGTTTAGGGAGAAAGTTGAGTTCAGTTTTGGATATATTGAGAGTAAGGTATCTCTTGGACATCCAGTTAGAGATATCTGAAAGACAGCTAGAGATGTGAAAATTAGAGGTCAGCAAAGAAGGTGAGGTAGAACTGGTAGATCTGAGATGGTAATTAAATCCACGGGGATTGATGAGATCACCAAGCAAATTTGCATAGAGGAAGAAGAGAAGACCCAGAAGAGACTCTTGAAGGATCCTTATGATTAGATGGTGCTGTCTGGAGAAGGAGGATTGAAAAAAGACAGAGAAATGGTCAGAGAAAGAGGAGGAGACTGGAGAAGGGGGGGGGGGAGTTCCCTAAAAACCTAGAAAGAAAAGAATACCAAGGAGGAAAGGGTCATCAGCAGTGTCAAAGGCTTAAGAAAAATCAAGAATAGGATCTAGAATGCTCTCATTCCTCACCCAAGAATGTGTGACAAGGAGTACTATGTAATAAAATTATAAAGGTAGATCAGTCATTCAGTCAGCACTATTTAATGTCTACCGTGTACTAAGTCCTGTGATAAGAACTGTGAGTCAAAGAAAGATAAAATATAAGCCCTATCCTCAAGGAACTCATAGACTTATGAGAGACAACATGGAAACCACAATGAACAAAATAAAAGATACATTCACTGAAAACCTACCCACTCTTTTATCTCCTTCTGCTGCCTCTTGGCTAGTCCATGAACAGCTCCATCTCTCAGCTCTGGCATTTCTCTGACTTTCCCCATACCTGGAAGAGTCTTCCTCCTCATCTTTACCTCCAGACTTCCCCAGCTCCCTTTAAGTCTCACCTGAAGTCCTGCATTCTACAGGAAACCTTCCTTAGCCATCCCCTCTGAATTCCAGTGATTTCCTTCAATTATTTCCTATATATTCTAAATGCAGTTTACTTTGTATATATTCATTTGCATGTTGTCTACCCATTCCATTGGAAGCTTCTTGAGACCAGCAACTACTCCACTTGTGACTTATGTAGTGGGGAAAGGTTTTGGTTTCCCTCTTCCCTAATGATGATAACAAAGGGGAAACAAGTACTTGCCTGCTAATGCTAATATTTTATCTCTTGCTTCTTTTTGCATTCCAGCACAGTGCTTAATAAATATTTATTGAATTTTGGTTGACTGATTAACATAACTCTGAGTGCCCTAACTTTAGAGCTGAGTTACTGAACTAGAGGAAAGGGTCTGATGCTTTGCTAGTTAGGGGATCTTAACACTTAACCTCCCTAGAACTTATGAGTCTGTTTCCTCAATTGTAAAATGAAGATGTTGGCCAGACAGTAGCTTCTGGGATAAGAACTCACTATTTAACAGAAACTGCTGAGAAAACTGGAAAATAGTATGGCAAAAACTAGGCATAGACCCACATCTCACACTTATGCAAAATAAGGTCTAAATGAGTACAGGATGGTGATACCATAGACTGGTTAAGAGAACAAGACATGCTTTATCTGTCATATCTATGGAGAGGGCAGAAGTTTATGACCAGAAGATAGAAAACAATAAATTTCAAAATAGGTGATTTAGACTATATTAAATTTAAGTAGTTTTCCATAAACAAAATCAGTACAGCCAAGATTAGAGGAAATGCAGAAAGCTGGGGAATGATTTTCACAACTAGTGTTTCTGATAACTAACTCATTTCTAAAATAGAGAACTGAGTCAAATTTATTAGCTTACAAATCATTCTCCAACTGAGAAATGGTCAAAGGATATAAACAGGCATTTTTCAGATGAAGAAATTAAAGCTATTTATAATCATATAGAAAAATGATACAAATCATTATTGATTAGAGAAATGCACATTAAAGCAATACTGAAGTACAACCTCACACCTAGAAGATTGGCTAAGATGACAAAGAATCAGTATTGGAGAGGATGTGGGAAACATGGGACATTAATACACTGTTGGTGGAGTTATGAACTGATTCAACCATTCTGGAGAGCAAATTAGAATTATTTCCAAAGGGCAATAAGTTGTCCATACCCTTTGATCCAGCAATACCACTACTAGGGCTGTATCCCAGAGATCATTAAAAAAACAGGAAAAGTCCCACATGTAGAAAAATACAACGGTTCTTTTTGTAGTGTCAAAGAATGTTGTAGAGTACTATTGTTCTATAAGAAATCATGAATAGGAGCAGCTGGATGGCATAGTGGATAGAGCACTGACCCTGGAGTCAGGAGAACCAGACACTTAATAATCAGCTAGCTGTGTGACCTTGGGCAAGTCACTCTTAACCCCATTGCCTTAAATAAATTTTAAAAAGAAATCATGAATAGCCAGACTTTAGAAAACCATGGAAAGACTTGCATGAACTGATGCTGAGTGATGTAAACAGAAACAAGAGCACATGGCACACATGAACAACAACATTATGAGATAATCAACTATGGTGGAGCCAACTCCTCTTGGCAGTTCAATGAGCAGGGACAATTGTGAGAGACTTATGGAAAATGTCATCCACATCTAAAGAAAAAACGATGTCTGAATATAGAACAAAGCATATTATGTTCATTTTTAAAAACTTCCTTTATGTTTTTTCTTTCACAAGGGTTTTTTCCCCTTAGTTCTAATTCTTCTTGTACAACATGACTAATATGGAAACATGTTAAACACGATTGTACATGAACAACTTTTACCGGAGTGTTTGACCTTATGGGAAGTGGGGGAGAGAAGGAAGGGTGTCTCGAAAAATTATGAAACTCATAAACTTGCAAATGGATAAATGTTACAAATCACCTTTGTATGTGATTGGAAAAATAAAATGAAATATATTTGTGAAAAAAGGAAAAAAATGAAGAGGTTATCCTAATTGACCCTCTCTCTATCTCTGAGCCTGTGGAATCAGAGCAGGCATGATGAGCTCAGTCTGGGAGGATACGAAGTGGTGAAGGGACTAGAGATCACAGAGTGATGACAAAGACCAGGGTCAGGAAGAGTGCGACTTAGATGGAATAATAAGAGGTTGGATAAAGGATTTCAGGGTTCTGAGGCTTGGAAATGGAGCAGTGAGTATTGTTGAGATCAAGGCTGTGGAACTGGTCCTGGCCATGGCTGTGGCTGTGGCTGAGGTAGAGAGGAGGTGATGAAGGAACTCTGACTGAAGTCAATTTAAAGTGTTAACCTTCTTGGATAATAACTATCTGACCCATCAATGTTCATGGGGAATAGTTCTTAATTTAGTATTGTTGTCTGTTATTAATACTATTTATTTTCATTGTTAATTATTACTTAATTGCATTTACAATAGTAATAGCTAGCATGTAATTACTACTTTAAAGCTTGCAAGGCATTTTATGTCTGCTTTCTCATTTGATCCTCACCAAAAATTCCATAAAGTGGGTGGGTCTATTGTCCCATTTTACAGATGAGGTTCATAGTAGCACCTACTGAGAATAAGCCAGAGAGAAGTTAGGTGGTCTTCAGACTCTACGTCCAGGGGGCTAACCACCACTCCAACAAAACTGTCCCAAAGATTACTTCATTTACCCTCAGTACCAATTAAGTCTTTGTGCAGTGAGGGTGGGAGAAAGGTGAGGATTCTCCACAGAATCACAGAACCAGAGTGGAAAGGGTCCTCAACATGGAGTATCAAATAGGACTAGAGAGACAGGAATCAACTCCTGCCTCAGATACTTACTTGCTGGCCAAATCATCTTTCAGTTTTCAGTTTTCTCAACTGTAAAATGAAGAAGTTGGACAGAGGTTTCCAGGGTCGATTTTAGGTAGAAGCTTGTGATACCTGACAAGTGTCCACTGATCATCTAGCTAATCTAGCTAAAGATAACCTGGGGAGGTCTCAAAGCTCCAGAATGGACTTCATTGTGAGACTTCTTTTCTTGATTGAACCAAAGTGGAGCAGAAATCTATCTTCTACAAGTTCCTGTCACTGTTGCCTTGGGAGCAGATTGGGAAAAAAAAGGTCAAATCTTTCTCTCCCTAAAACTCCCTAACATGCTTGAATGCAAAAAAAGCCTTGGCTTTCTTCAGGGCTGCTCCTCCTCAGGAAGCCTCTCCTGAGTCCCATGATTGTCTGTGGTTTTCTCCTCTCCCAATGATACTTCCATAAATTCTGGACTTTTTCCAACCCAGGAAGAGGTCCCCCACCCAGGAGTTTAGAGGTAACTGTGATGGGTTGAGGTGTCTTATGTACTGTTGTTCATGGAAGAAGGGACTGGTCCCTGAGCCCAGTCCTTATGAGCATATGTTGAGAACTCCTGATCCACTCCTCAATTTGAATAAAGTGAGAACCCTGTTTCTGGGAGAGTTGCAAGGATGCGTGATAGAACTATCTTGGAGAGACTTCAGAGCCTGTGTAGATAGTCTAATGTTCCTGGTTCTGATCTGTTGATCACATAGTGAAGAGGAGCCTTGTAGATTGGCTAAAAATCAGGACTTTCTCTTGGTGCTACTTCTTCCTAACTGATGATGAAAGGGATGGGGCCTTCCCTATTCCTATCCAAGGTCAACACATGGACCCAGGAACACAGGCTGCCACCTTGTGAGTCTCAAGAGGTCAGAAAACAAGCCAGGAAGAAGTCCACACAACCCCCTCCCCCATGGACCCCATTCACTCTTGGATTTCTCATGGATCATCTTTTGACCTTTTAAAACTCCTCCTGGCCTTCCCTCTGTTTCACCACACTGCCTCTCTCTAAACTTTCTGTGAATGACAACCCCTACCCCAGACAAAGCATCCACCTGAGACAACAAACAGAAACCTAAATTGGCACAGTTAAGGTGCTTCACAAATGGGGTTTTCTTCATTAATTCATTCTCCTGGAATCTCCCACAATGCCCTGCCTCTATGGGAGCTCAGCAAGTGTGCGTTGGTGGGGATAATACATCTTAATATTAAATTTCAGAGGAAAAGAGACAATCCAATGCTCCTCAGAGTGGGGAAGGCTAGATAAAAGACCCTATGGAGAGCATAGTCAGGAAACCGGTCACAGCAGAGAGCAAGGGACTGCAGATAGTCCACCTTGTATCACAAAATGCTTATTGATATTTTTCTTTTCAGTCCAAGTTGCTTTTCAAAGACTGGCCTGCCTTCCACTCTCCTCTTCCTCCAATCAGTTTCTCTCTTTTAATCAAGGATTTCAGTTAAGAAAAAGTCAAGATCTTGGCCTTGTTGTCTGTACGTAATCCCCATTTTCTACATGTCATCCACCACTTCTTTTCCAAGAGACCAGAGATATCCTTCGCTGTCGATCCTTTGAAGTCATGATGGTCATTGTATTGATCAATGGTCTTCATTTTCAAATTCTTTTTTAACCCTCTCCTAATAGAGACTAAGAACATGTGGCCCCCAATGATGGGCGCCATAAAGCCATATGTACCAAACACAATGCTGCCTCATCTCCCCCCTGCCTCCCCAGCCTTTTGCTTGTTCCAGGGTATCTTATTGTGACTGATACCTCCCACTTTTGATATCACCTACATGACCTTGAGCAGCCTCAGTTTCCTCCTCTGCAAATGGGGGGACTGGACCAGCTATCCTCTGGATGCCCTTTCAAGAGCTATAGATCCCAGGGCTCCTGCTTCCAGCTCCCCAGGCCCCCTGGAATCACAGGAAACCCACATGGCCCTTACAATTTGTGGGGCTGGAGATGGTTGACTGTGCCCACCCCTCCCCCAGCTCTGGAAACCAGAGGCCCCAGAAGCTCCCAGGCAGGCTGGCCCGCCCTCCTGACACCAATTCTCACCTGGCAGTCACGTTTGTAGGTTTTCTAGGTGTGCGCTTGGGAAACGAGCCGCCTCTTTTGTGTCTCTTGCCCCTCTAAGCTTCATAAGTTCACAGTGGAATCTCAACTGCTGTCAACTCACAGTTGGAAAACAATGAGATTATTTTAGCCCTTGGTGAGTAAATACAGGTCTGTGTAAGTCTGTTTGCTCTTCCCCCTCCTGCTCACAGCTGCCTGGCCCTGCCCTGCGTCTCTGGCGTAGGGGGCCTCCTATCCCCCTAATCCCAGAGCCCTCCATCACGGTGGGCAGTCTGGCGGCTCCTGCCTTCAGGTTCATAGCTTCTTGTCAGCTCCGACCCAAGACAAGGCTCAGCAATGACATCCCTGCTCCAGGGAGCTGAGAGTTCTCCTTCCTAAAGCCTCCCCAGAAACCTATAACCAGTGGCTTTAGTGGAAGTCCTGGGGGCTCCCACCCCTGGACACACACACACACACGCACACTCTCCTCCACAATCACCATCCCTTCCCACCTACGCCCCAACTAAGCCAACCTGTCCCTGCCCCAATCTGGCAAATGAACAACCACCCTCTGCTCAAAGAACCCAAGAAGACACTCTCCCAGGAAACCAAACAAGCCCAATTTCTCTTTTCTTAAGATGCGTAGAGACCCTTCTCAGTCCTTCGGCTGATTGATCCCTCTCTGACCCACTCTTTTTTCTCCACCATCCTCTTTGGGACAGATTCTAACTTTATTTCTAAAATGGTGGCATCCAGAGATGAATGCAATATTGTAGCTATCCCTGACTAGGAGAATGGCAGTAGGATTCAAGTGGAAGAAGCTGGGGCTTGCTTTTCAAAAATGATGAGGACATGGAGTGGGTGTGCCTTGCCCCGGATTAAGACCACCGACTGTCCTTCTGTATCTGGTTCTGGTTTGCTCATCATTTGATGAAGAGTTCAACCCTGGCTGTGTAGCCCAAATGGGGGGGGGGCATTCAATCACCAAGGCCAGAAACTTAGTTTGGTTTCATTCTTATCATTTGTCTTATAATGAGAAAGACAGACAGACAGTAAGCATTCATGAAGTATCTACTATGTACCAGACTTTCGGCTAAGTTCTAAGGCCAAAGAAAGGCCCTTGGGGGCATTTGGATTGTGCTCCTAGAGGTGGAACTGTATAAAATAAATTTCATTGAAATACAGTTAGTAAAATAATTTTGTGGGTCCCACATTAAGTACCCTTTTATAAATGTTAGATATTATAACAATGATGATTATGCTTATAGTACTGCTTTTCAATAATATATGGAAAATGTCAATATAGGACTCTATACACATGAATATATTATTTGCATAGCTAATTGGAATTCAAAAAAAAATTTTTTTTAAGTTCCCTGCAGGGTGGTTAGGTGGCGCAGTGGATAAAGCACTGGCCCTGGAGTCAGGAGGACCTGAGTTCAAATGTGAACTCAGATACTCAATAATTACTTCATAATAATAGCTATGTGGCCTTGGGCAAGCCACTTAACCCTATTGCCTTGCAAAAACCTAAAAAAATAAAAAAATAAAAAGACCTCTGCCCTCAAAGAACTCATAGTCTGATGGGGAGATAACAGGTAAACAACTATGTACAGCAAGCTTTATCAATGGAATAAATAATATTGGTCAGAGGGAAGGTACCAGAATGAAGAGGGACTAAAAGAGGCTTCCCTTTGGTAAAAAGTGGGAAGTTAGCCGAGATGCGAAGAAAGTCAGGGAAGCAGAGAGTGGGGATGAGGAAGGAGAGAGTGCCAAGGATGAGAGGTGGGTAGAGAAAATGCCTCATTCATAGAAGAGCAAATAGGTCAGTTGTCTACTGGATTACTTGACAGCATAAGTGAATGGGAAAAGTAGGGGAGGGAAGCAGGTAATGAAGGCCTTTTTATGTTTTTTCATAGAGGTAATAGGGAGCCAATAGAGTTTATTAAATAAGGCGGTGACATGGTCAGACCTGAGCTTTAGGAAAATCCTTTTGGTGACTGGAGGATGGATTGGAGTGGGATGAGACCGGAGTTAGGTAGACACCCCCTAGCAGGCTATTACAATTATGACTGTATAGTATACTAGTGTAGTATATACTATAGTATACCAGTATAACAGTTTGCGGCAGGGGGGGGGGTCTGCCCTTCTCCCCTCTGGGTATGAATAGATGATGGTCTGCACCAGAGTGCTGGAGGTATCAGAGCAGAAATATTGCAAAAGCCAAACTGGCCTTGACAGCAGATTGGACATTGGGGATAAGGGACGGTGAGGAGTCCAGGAGAGCTAACCTGGGGAACCAGGAGAATGGTGTTGCCCTCTATGATCATAGGGAAGTTAGAGGTGGGGAGGGTTTGGGGCTAATGAATTCAGCTTTGGATATGTTGAGTTTAAGACATCTACAGAACAGACAATTTCAGATGTCTGATAGGTAGTTGGAGATCCAAGACCAGAGGTTAGAGAGCAATTAGACATGGATAAGTAGATTTGAGAATCAACAGCATAGAAAGAATTGAATCCGTGAAGAGATCACCCAGAAAAGTGGTAGAAGAGAGAGAAGAGGGCCCAGGACAGAGATCTGCAGTTAGAGAGTGATCCCCAGGAGGAAAATCCAGCAAAGGAGATGGATGGAGCCAAGGTGAGAGAGGGAGGAGAACTGGGAGAGCGAAAGGGTGTCCAGAATACTTAGAGACCAAGAAAACCACTGGATTTGAAACTACTACCTGATTCGGTACTTTTGAAATTTCAGTTGAATGACAAGATTAGAAGCCAGCCTGTAGGGAGTTAAGAAAAGAGCCAGAGGACAGGGTGTGAGGGATGAGGAAAGGCCCCCATAGGAGGTGGTCCATGTTAAAGGTTCTAGGAGATGGAGATGCCCAAGAACATTCCAGTCACCACAAGCACCTTGCTGTAGTTGGGTTGTTGAATGAATGATTGACTAAAGGAAAGAATGAGGAAACCCAAAGTCCATCAAAGAGCTGTTGTTTTAAGAGGGACTCCTTAGTCCCAAAGGTTTCACTTAAATGCCCCACCCAGAGCTTTTCGAGAAAATCCTAGGAAACTCCCTGTGTGTTGGCAGGTCCTTCTAAGAAGGTGCAGAGTGAGTTTTATGGACAGGGCTTAACTATCCTGAGCGACTGAGTTTCCCTGGGCTTTCCTCTTTGCCTTGAAACCTTTCATGGTGACTACTAGCCCCATCCTAATTGTCTGCACTTAGTTACAGAGAGCCTCTTAATTGGAGAGCATTGTGCTAAATGCATGTAATCAACCAATCAATCAGCCAGTATCTATTAATTGTCTACTATGCACCACAAACTGTACAGGCACATAGTCTATCACACAAATACTGTTCTGGTTCAAAAGCAACACGCCTGCAAAGCATTCTGCACACTTTGAAGTGCTCTATGAAGATCAGGTATGATTAAATAGATTGATGACTTATTTTAAGACTCAGATAGATCAGATATGCTCAGCCCAGGAGGCAGGAAAATGTCTTGAAGATGAAATTCTGAAGATGCAAAAGGAACTGATTCTGATAAGGACGAAAGAGTCAAACTGGTTAAAGAGGCTAATGTGGATGCAAAAGGAACTCAACCACCAATGTCAGTTTTTAAAAGACATTTAGAGAAGAAGGAAGGAAGGAAGAATAGGTGTCATAGGATAGTGAGTTCTGTAGATGTCTTAAACTCAACATATCCAAAGCTGAATCCATTATCTTTTCTCCCCAAACCCTTCCCACCTCTATGAACTCCATAGGATAGATCCCTCTATGAACTCCAAAACACATTGTTTCCAAGAATTGCCCAGAGATAAGGGACTTGCCAAAAATCACCCAGTTAGGATATGTCAGAGTCAAGATTGAACTCAGATCTTGCTGGCATCAAGGTCAGTTTTTGATGAGAGCATGCCAGGTTGAATATCATCTTAACAGTATGAATGCAAAAGGTTCAAAATGATCACATATTTAGAGCTGGAAGGGATCGAATGTGTTAAGTAATCAGTCCTTCACTTTACAATGCAGGTCCATCTGGTCCAACCAAAGCGAAAGCATTTGCCAAAAATGTTTTCGTTATTAAGAATGAAAGTTGGAGGTTCGAAAATGATCAGATACTTGTCACAGTTCCAGCCATAAAAGATGCTAAGTAGATATTCGGCAGCATTATTCCACGATCCATTGAGTAGGTTCCAGGGAAACCAAAGAGTAGAATAGACTACCACAAGACAGGTTAGGTTAGTTTTATCCAACTGATAATGATTTGTTGCCTAGTACAAGGGGAACCATAGTTCCATACTTTGGATATATACACTTGAATGTGGAACCAAAGAACTAAGACTGAATGTCTCTAAGTCAAAATTCCTAAGCCTGACAATACCATGCTTTGGATGGAGGGTCTCTGGTTTCCACTAAGAAAAATAGCATCAAGAACACCAAAGCTTGAATATGTGTATATGTGTGTGTGTGTGTGTGTGTGTGTGTGTGTGTGTGTGTGTGTGTGTGTGTACCATATGGAGGAAAAGAACAGAATCAAAGAAGGAATACTTTGGTTAGTTAGATCATTGATGGCAATGAAAAGGCAAAGCAACTCAGTTCTCATTTAGTTTCTGCTTTCTCTGCTGAGAAAGGATCAAAAAAAGGAAAAAAATAACAGATAGATGCTAATGACTTGGAAGAGAATGGAGATGGTTAAAGAGTTCCTAGCTGTCCTTAGTTCCAGTTACTGTGATGAGTGAAATAGATACCATGGGTTGAAAGAACCAGTGGATGAGATGTTGTCCACCATCTTTGAAAATATGTAGAAATTGGAAGAGATCTAAGTTGCTTTTGAACCAGAGCAGTATTTATGATTTAAAAAAAGAAAAGAAAGTAAATTAAGTCTTCAAACTATAGAGCAGTAAGTTTGACTTTGGCTATAGGCAAAATTCTAGAGCATAGTTATTTTTTAAGATTTCATTGACTCCTGAGACACTTTATAACTCTAAATGGTTCCTTCTAAGATTCTTTTCTTTGTTTGTTTTATGCTGTATTCAGTGTTGAGATTGACTAAATTTGAGTGACCAAGAAAAAAATAGCTATGTCAAAGCTACAATCAAAACGTTGAGCTCCAGGCCTGCATCTCTAGATGCCCAAGGGCTTTCATCTCCAGCTGAATGATCTAGAGTCATTTCCCACTCAACAGGTCCAAAAGAGAATGCATATTTTCTTCTGCCCTTCTAACCACACCATCCTCCCTTCACACAGGCTCACAGCCTTGGAGTCATCCTTCACTCTTCACTCTCCCTCTTCCCCATATCCAACCAGTCATCAAGTCTCATCATTTCTACCCAAACAGAATTCCTTGTATCCATCCTCTTCTCTCCTCTCATGCAGCCTCCACCCTCCTTTAGGCCCTCACCACCTCTGCATAGACTCCTAATTGATCTTGCTGTCTACAGCCTCTCCCCTAACCAATCCATCCTCCACCCAGCCATTGAGTTGATATTCCTAATATGTCAGTCACTCATGTTCATGAAGACCCAGTAATAAGGCGTATTTGGAGATTTACCAGGTTAAACTTGGGTGGGGGCATAATGAGCCAAAGAAAGAATGGTGTACTTGGGATAGTCTCCAGAAAAGGAACCTCTGGGACCATCTAGTCCAAGACTTATTTATGGAGGTGGGGGTAGGGAGGGAGGGTGGTACTGAGGCCTAAGAATGTTAAGTGGCAAGCCCAAGATCAAACAAGTAGTAACTGGTAGAGCCAAAATTTAGACTTAAGTCATCTAACACCAAATGCTGTCTTCTCTCCATTGTACTTCACAGCTGGGAAATGGATCACTCAGAGAAAGGGAGAAGGGAATTATGTAAGCCCCCCAAAGCAGAATTTCAGGTGAGGAGGAAGAAGGATGTCCTGAGGCAAGCAAGAAATACACATGGTGTGTTACAAAGATAGTGAATAAAGGCATCTGGCAAAAACAGAAGGAGGCATCCAGGCTCTACAACCAAGGAGCTATCCATCCACCAATGCAGGTGTCAGTTCCTTCATTCCTTAGTTGAAAGTCTTCATGTAGGAATCTCTCAGCCAGATAAACAGTATCAAAGGATCATTTAGATCTGAAAAGAGCTCAGGGGTCATTATTTGAATTTTAACCCCCCATTTTACAGATAAGGAAACTGAAGTCCAGTAAAATGAAGGGACTTGTCCAAAGTGGCAGAACTAAAATTTGAACACAAATCATCTGATCATCTGGCACTCTCTCCTGTACCAGAGAGGCTATCCCTGACCTCTCTGAAAAACCTTGCTAGCTGGGGGAATCTGCTGAATTTGTACTCTCCTGGAACCCTTCCAAGATCAGTTCAATTTATCTTCCTTTTGCTCCCTCCTCCCTTCCACAGATCCCACATTCACATGGAAGAAAAACACCCTGATGTAATCCCCCTGCAACCCATTTCCACAACCAAAAAGGAGCAGGAGATGTTGTCTCTGGGCTGACTGCCGGGTTTTCTTGGGCCTCCTGTGCTCTTTGTCTCTAGGCTCTGAGTACAAGTCACCACTTGTCTCACAGTCAAGAGATGCCATCCCTCTCCTCTTTCAAATTAGGATTGGACATAGATATTCCAAGAAGCTTTCTTGAGTTAAAGGATGGTAGAATCAAGATCCCTCGAACAGAAGCAGCACCCACTGAGAGGTGGGCAGAGCACTGGACTTGGAGGCATTTATTTGCTACCTCTATGGCCTCTTCTCAGTTCCTCCACCAGAAAATGAGTTTAACAACTAGGATCAAGAAGACTTAAGAGTCAGGAAAACCTGAGTTCAAATCTTCCATTTCCTAGCTGTGAGCAAGTCACCTTAAGTCCCCTGAGCCTCAGTTTCCCCATCTGTAAAATAGGGATAATCATTGTAATCATCTCACAGGATTGTTATAAGAATCAGATGAAATAACATGTATAAAACACTTTGCAGAATGTAAAGTGTCATAGAAGAGCTAGCATTTCTGTTTTATTATGATTATGATTATTATAATACCTTTATATTATGCTTAAGAATGAGAAAGGATAGAGAACAGGAGGGATTGGGGAGTAAACTGCTTGGGTCTGTGTTTTCTGCCAGAACCCAGTGACTTTGTTCTCTGTGATCTGCCTCTCTTTCTAGAAGAGGAGGGAAAGAAAGGAGTTAGGGATCATTTCTCTGCTCTCCAGGTCATTTCAATGAATAAATTGTTCCTGAAGTCAAGAACTGAAGAAAGATCTCAATGGGAAAAGAAAGAAGGATCTAAAGAAACCAAGGGCAATCTGGAGGTCAGAGAGTGAAAGAAAAAGAGAAGAAAGGAGAGAAGGAGAAGGAGGAACTTTGTGGAAGTTAGGTCTGAAGTTCTTTCCAAAGAGAAGGAAGCTGAACCCTTTGAGGAGGAAGGAAACACAAGTCTTCTAAAGGATCCCATAGGTAAATGAGGAAATGTCTGTATAGTTCTTTGGTGTTCAGTCATTCCATCCAGGTGATACCATTTGGGATTTTCTTGGCAAAGATATTGAAATAGTTGGTCATTTCCTTTTCTAGCTCATTTTATATACGAGGAAATAGAGGCAAATAGGTTGAAGTGACTTGCCCAGGATCACACAGCTAGTAAGTGTCAGAGATTGGATTTGAACTCAGGCATTCCTGACTCCCAGGCCCAGCACTTTATTCAGTGCACCTACTAGCTGTCCAGAAGGTCCTTGATAAATCTTAATGTGCTCTATGGCTATTGCTGCCATCGTCATTTTTGGTATCTGAGGTGGTACAGTGGATAGAAATCAGGAAGATCTGAGTTTAAATCTGTATTCAGACAGTTATTAACTGCATGACTCTGGGCAAGTCACTTAACCTTATTTGTGTCAACTTGGAAATAGAGATGATACTTGACCCCCCAGGGTTGTGGCATGGATTTTTATCCATGTTTATCTATGTTTATAAAATTCTCTACAAATGTTGAAGCCATTGTTATCATCGATCATTTAGAACACAGGTGTCTTGACCTTTTCACTCTTTTAGTCCACCTCACTCAATAAAGACTTGCCAAGGGTGCATATAGAATTTAATATTTGTTTATGACCATAATGTAACCCATATCATCAATAAGTATAATAATAAATGTAGCAATTCCACAAGAATGGGCTTTATGGGTCTCATTCGGCCTGTGAGTCACAGGTCATGGGCCTATCTAGAGCCCCACAGCTCAAAATTAGGAAAACCAGAAATCAACACAGGTCTTTTGCTAGCTAAGAAGATGATGGGTGAGAGGAGGACAGAGATTTCTGTAGTTTGTTCAAAGGTAGGTTGGAGAGGCTCCTGGTAAGATAGGAAATGTGCTCACAAGAGCCAGGGAGAATATGCTGCCCTAGAGTCTTGCAAATCAATCAGCTGACCAGTATTTATGAAGTACCTGCTTATTGCTGGCATTTAAAGTTGGAGAGAAAATGGGTTGGAAAAGTCTTAATTAAACCCTTAACTGTGGGCCAACCCCATTGTTAAGCTGGAACATGTGAAGTCACTGAAAAATCTAGACTTAACACAAACTTCAGAATTGCCACCTAATAAGGAAATGGATGGAAAAAATAAAGCCAGTGTCTTGAGTGATTTTGGGAGGAGATGAGAGCACTAATGTGATGGGGCATTAGCTAATGGGAGTGTTATCCTGGGAGCATGGGTAGTGTTCTGCCTGTTGCATGCCCATGTGGAGGTTTTGTGGACCTGCTTTTGGAAATCCGTGATGAGATAAAGGAGAAGAGCTTTAATTTACACTTCAGAGCAGGTGCAAATATTCACTGACTCTTCCCTGTTGGATTTCTGGATGATGGACTGCTAGGGCAATCTTTTATTGTTTTTGTTGTTTCAGTTGTATCCAACTTTTAGGGACCCCATTTGGGGTTTTCTTGGCAGAGATACTGGAGTGATTTGCCATTTCCTTCTCCACCTCATTTTACAGATGAGGAAACTGAGGCCAACAGGGTGAAGTGACTTGCCCAGGGTCTCACAGCCAATATGTATCTGAGGTCTGATTTGAATGTAGGGAAGATGACTCCAGGTCTGGTACTCTATCCACTGTGGCACTACCTAGCTGCCTGCATTTTACAGAAGAGGAAACTGAGATCCAGGGAAAGTAAGTAGTCAACTTATAAGTCAGAAGTGGCAGGGCCTGGGGTCTAATGGCAGCAGTATGTGATGGAGCCGGTTTAATAGCGAGGATCCAACCATTACCAAATGGTAATTCAGAAAAACTGTTATTTTCTATAACAGACTGGAATACTAATAACTACTGACATTTTGTAGCTCCCAAACCATTGTACACTTCATCGCATTTGAATCTGTCAGCCCTGTGAGGAGGGTGCCATTATTAATCCCATTTTTAACACATGTATAAATGAAGACTGAGAGCAATTAAGTAATGTATACCAGTCATACAGCTAATAAGTGTCAGAGGCAAAATTAGAACTCAGGTCTTCATGATTCCAGTCCTAGTCCCTTAGCCATTTTACCAAGCGGCCCTTCAAAAGGAAGAAAAGTTTCAATTCAAAAAATTGTTTCTATTTTACCTTGGAATATATATGAAAAAAGGAAAGACAACCTGGATATAGTGATAAAGAGCTGGCCTTGGAGACAGCAGGAGCTGGGTTCAGGTTCTACCTCTGACTAATTGAACCCTTTCTCCCACAGTCTTTGACAGAGACACACACACACACACACACACACAACAGTATAAACCACAATCCTGTTGCCAAAGTTGGGACCACAGGAGGAAAGGTGGAGCTGTCTAGGGTTACGTCTGTGGCTCTTCTCCTTAGAGAGGCCTCCAATTCCACCATGGCGGAAGTGACTTAAGAAAAATGCTGAAGAGCCTCAGAGATGTGGGTGGATCTTACCAATATCTCTTTGGCACATACAATAGAAAATGTGACTATCATCATCTCCCCTGATTAAAGACTACAAAAAACAAGCTTATAGAATGGGAAGGGAAAACCAAAGTCTATTAAAAATGCTTGTTCTCCTTCCTTAACAATTGAAAGTGAAAGCCCAAAGGGTAAGGATTCTGAATAGCACAAAGACCAAAACAAACAATTCTACTTCCATCAAAAACTCCATTATTGCAGATGCCAAAGTGATTTTCTTAAAGCCAGAAGACTCCTCCCCTCCTCAGTAAACTCCAGTGGCTCCCTATTATCTCCAGGATCAAATATAAAATCCTCCACTTGGCACTGAAGGCCCTTACCACAAGGCCCCTTCCTGCTGGGATGTGGTTGACTCTGGCCTCAGGCTCTTTGGACTAGGCCTGTTAGAGTACTCAGGTCACTCGGGTACCCCGAGGCTCTCGGGAGTGTCCCTTTTCTTTGCATTTGACTTGATTTGGCTATGTTCCCCCTAATTTGAGGGGGTCAGTAACTTGCTTGCCAATTTTATTTAACCAGCTAATGTCCATTGGCTTTCATTTATCTCATAGATAGATACAGCAACAAGCAGACAGTCCCCCCCCCCCCAACACATTGTGGATATATTCCACCATCTTGGTCTCTGGGTTGGGATTGAACTCAAAATTTTGAGTACAATAATCCCACCAAATTCATTTAAGATGGCACTGTTGCCATTTTTTCTTGGGCTATGTGACCCCCCCCCAACTCTGCACTCTTTCCTCTTTTTGCAATTTTTTTTTAAAATTACATGTTCCCATGCCAATAACTTTCCATATCGAGACTATATTGTAACAAATGCGGTTTTAAAAAATAAACATGGGGCAGCTAGGTGGCGCAGTGGATAGAGCACTAGCCCTGGAGTCAGGAGGACCTGAGTTCAAATCCACTCTCAGACATTTAATAATTGCCTAGCTGTGTGGCCTTGGGAAGTCACTTAACCCCACTGCCCCTTAAATAAATGGGAAAAAAAGTAACATAAAAAAATAAACATACATTTTATTTCATACCTGCGGGTTAACCAGTTGCACATTATTTTGGTCATTATGGATATTGTTCTCTGGTTCTGCTGACTTTGCTCTGGATCCAATCATGCAAGTCTCCTCCACTAAAGTGGGAGCCCCTTGAAGGCAGGGGCATTTATTTATCTTCTATATATCTCTAGCATGAGGCACAAAGGAAGCTTGTTGACTGGTTTCTTTTGGAATATCTTTGAGTTCCCTAAATATATCATTTCACACAAATCAATAATATAGGTGGCTCAGTGGATAGAGGCCTAGGTCTGGAATCAGGAAGACTTCAGTTCAAATCCAACCTCAGGCACTTAGCTGTGTGAACCTGGCCAAGTCACTTAACCTTGTTTGCCTCAGTTTCCACATCTGTAAAATGAACTGGAGAAGGATATAAAGAAACTCTTCCAGTATCTTTGTCAAGAAAACTCCAAATGGGGTCACAGAGGGTCAGCCACCACTGAAAAATGATTATATCACAACACTTTTCCATACCACAATTTGTTCCGTCATTCCCCAGTTAAAGAGCATTAGTTTTGTTTCTTTTTCTTTATTCCATAAAAAGTGTTGCTATGACTTCCAAGGTGCTTTTTAGCACTAAATCGCTGATCCTATGATCCCTTCTAGCCCTAAATGCCATGAAATTAAGGTGGGGCCAGTTGATGGTGGTTATTGGATGCCAAACCAGGAGTCTGGATTAGAACCAGTAGGCAATAAGGGACCATCTTATTTTCTTAAGCTAAGGAGTGACATGATGAAAACAGTATTTTGGAAAGATTAATTTGACAGCATCTAGGATGGGCAGGAATGGGAAGAATTTGGAGGCAGAGAGACCAGTTTATAGCCTAAACTGGGGAGGTAGCTTTAGGAATGCAGAAGAAGGAATAGATCCAGAGAGATGATAAAGAAAGAATCAATGAGATTTGGAGAAGATTCAAATTGGAAGAGCCAAAGACCCCTTGTCTATGTCCAGCCTGGATTTGGAGGCATGTGGGAAACTGGTGGCATCTACTGGGATTGAGAGCTGAGTTGAGGGGAAGATGAGTTGGCAATACCTTCACTAAAAATACACTGGAGTCTGGAGTTTGGGGAAAGGCTGGAGATGGAGATTGGAGAATTACTAGACTTCCTGGCTCCATCACTTACTGCTGCCATTAGACCCCAGGCCTTGTCACTTCCGACCTATAAGTTGACGACTTACTTTCCTCGGATCTCGGTTTCCTCTTCTGTAAAACGGAAGATCACATGGCCTCTGAGGAGGCCTCTTACAGCTTTGCATTTTGTTCTGTAGCTAGAGAACCTAAGTTCCTTTTCCCTTTCTGTAACTTGTGTCCTGAAAGGTCCTGGTTTCTTCCTGTGTGGAAGGTGGGAGATGGGTGAGATAATTCTGAGGTTTCTTCTAGTTTGAGATGGGTAGTACTTGGAGAGTTTCCTCTTAAAAGCTTTTTGTTGATGAGTAAAGAAATGAAAAATATTTGTTGATTGCTTCTTGTGTGTCAATTGGATAGCAGTGGTTTAGTGGAAAGTGTGCAGGGTTTGGAGTCAGATCAGTCAAATCTCAGTAACTCTCACTTGGGGCCTATGTGACCTTGGGCAGGTCATTTCCTCTCCCTGGATTTCAGTTTCCTTCTCTTTGGACTCGATGTTCTTCCCAGACTCAATGGTCTCTGAGGTCCCTGCCATCTCTAGAACCAGAATTCTAGAAATGGGAGTAACTTTGATAGGAGGAGGACCCTGGGGAGATTAGGAAAGGTCTCAAGGAGGTCAATACCCTTGAGTTGATAGGAAAACCAGGAGTTAGAACTTGGAATGATTAACCTGGGGAAGAGATATGTCTTCACATCTTTGGAGAGTTGTCCTAGGAAAGAGAGCTCAACCTTGTCCTACTTGGCCCAATAGCCCTGGAGCATTGGGGAAAGGTACAAAATAGCTCCTACCAAGGAGAGATAGACCAACTGGAATGATCTAGCTCAGATGATGGCAGACATCTTGTAACAGGAGGGTTTCTTGAGAAGGCTACCTTGTGTAGGTAACTGAATCTAATACAATAATACTCAAGAAAGATCTTTTTTAAAAATACAAAAGCAAAGTCCAGAATTAGCAATGATGACCTATTGTTTGCAGAGCCTGTGATACCATTCATGGAAGCATGAGTTTCTTCCATGTGACTGAAGACCCCTTTGCCTTGTAGGGTCTTTATGGGCGGCTGTGGTTGGAAGGAGTTACCCTACAGAATGAGGAAGGGCTTCACTTTGGGCTCATGCTGGAACCTTCCCCACCTTGGGAAAGTGAGCCAGCCGGTCCTTGTATTCTACTGGCAAGGCCTTTGAGACAGCAGAGCCATTTGGCCACCTCAGTGAGACATTGGATGGACTCTTAATGGCAGACTATTACTAATGATTAAATATTAATTACATCAATTAAATAGTAATACTAATAACAAAAGAAGTGGTTCACCACACCCCCCTGCCTCCAGTTTTGGCCCAGACTGGTCTCCAAGCTCACGCAAAGCACCAGGGGATCTTGGATGGTGGGGAGGGAGGGAGGGTGTGAGGAACAGTCTCCAGTCTCCTTCTTAGAGCCTGAAGCTAAGCCAGTCCAGCTGGCTCCAATCGAGGTCATGCAGCTTGCTGTTTGAGGTTCCATCACATTCCCAAACATTTCATGTTATTCGATCATCACTTATAAGCCAAAGAGATCCTGGCTTGATTAAAAAAAAAAAACCACCTTTAATTTTAGAAAACATGGAGACTCCATTCTCTTTCCATGTAACCCAATAGGGAGGGCCCATGGGCTTACAGGGCCTTGGGACAATGGCTACACTCACCCTACTTGCCATTTTTTTTTCCATCAATAGCTTTGAATTTCCCGTCTTTTGGGATTTGACTAAATCGGGATTATCCTGGAACAGCTAAGCAGCCTGGGCTAGTTGTTGCATTCCAAATACTGTGAATGTCAGCATCTTATTCAGGACCAAGGTTTCTTAACCTCTTCAGGGACCAGAGCTCTCAAGGGATTTTCTCTATTTGTTCATTCGTATAACATGCCTTTAAATAAAAACTTTTCATTGATTCCTTTTTTTTAGATCACCTATGTTTCCCATCCCCCTTGCCCTCCTTCTCCTTCTGGAAAACATAACAAAAAAAGATAACAAAGAATTTTTTTTTAAAAATAGTTCAGAGAAATCAAAATACCAACCGAGCCCAACCCCATATGCAGTGTTCCATTCCCTTAGATTCAGAGAAAAAAATGGAATTTTCTCTTCTTTGGCCATTATAATTTTGTAGCCTTCTGTTTTTATAGTTCTATTATTTCATCATTGCTCAACATGGGTATATTTTGTTTCCCTGGTTCTTTTTACATCATTATGTTTTACCTCAGTTCATTTAGGTCTTTCCACGTTTCTCTGTATTCATCAAATTCAACCTTTTTTTTTCATACCACAGTTTGTTTAACCACTCTCCAATCAAAAGATATATATTTTCAATTGCCTTAATTATAAGTGGATCATATCAGAATATCATAAATTTGAGTGTATATGGGAGTTTGTTTTTTTTTTAACCATTGCCCTCTCTGTCAGGCAATGCTTAGGCTAAGCCTCTCTGGTTCAAAGGGTAGGGACATGATAGTTATTTTCCTTATATAATTCCAAATGGCTCCCTAGAATGGCTGTCTCAGTTTACGTCTCCACCAACAATGTACTAGCTTACCTGTCTTTCCATAATTCCTCCAACCCTGATTATTCCGACGATTCAATAATTATTTATTAGGTGTCTACTGGAGTGTTTGGTTCTGTGCTACATGGACATAAATGACAGACAAAAATGAAACAGTTCCTGTTCACAAAGAGCTTCCATTCTAATGGGGAAGAATTATATAGACAAAAGATAGGTTTTATTAAAAAAATACAGAAGTAGCAACTTTGGGACTGGGATGCTAAGGAGGGTGAGGAAAGATTTTTCTGTAGGATGGGGCATTTGATTTGAGCTTTGAAGGAACTACAGATTCTCAGGGGTGGAGGTGAAGAGCGAGGGTATTCTTGGCATGACGGACAGCCCGTGTCAACACAACAATCTGGAAGGACTTGGGAGAGTTCCATGAATCCAAGCCTGTTGCTGAACAAATATTCCATGATCCCGCCTGTGGAAAGGGCAGACTCCCCCATCCCAGAGCTAACAGGGACCGGCTAGCCACTGACCTGTCCCTGAGCAGGAATCCCCATTGAATAGAGGGTGTTGCCCCCTTTGCTCAGATTTGGGCCCCAAATCCCTAAGCCATCCCGTGTCCTTTTAACAACCAAGGCCAGGAAGCCTTCTGTTTGCCCATCTTGCTGGGGTGCGGAAGGGTTTTCAGGATTCTGGCTTGGGTTTCGGGATTAGGTGAAACCAGAGTGCTTTAAACCTCTTTAGAGGTTTGGGATTAGCCTGTGATCAGCCATAAGGCAGCTTCGCATCCAAAGCTAAATTAAACAGGAGGCCCTGACTCACAGGTGCTTGGCTAGGAACCAGGAAAGGGAAAGGGGGTCCTGGAAACCCCATGACAGAGAAGACCCTGAAACATGAGTGGACCATCCCTAAGGAAGGTATGGATCCCTTGTGACCATGGGCTCTGGCAGAATGACTTTCTCAGGGTTTTGGGGGCTAATGTCATTTTTATGCATGCCTCCCCAATCCCAAGGGCTTCTGTGCAAATGTCCAGGATTTGAGTGGGGGAGATTTCATGAGTGTAGCTGAATGACCCTAGCCTCAGCCTTTACCAGGGCTGTGCCCCCAGTAGAATGACTGCCAGTGAGGGGTTGAATGTGGGGTCTGTGGCTTTAGTCTTTTGGAGAATCATAATTACCATCATCACCATCATCACCATCATGGCTATCACTTCATAATGGCTCTTCTTTTAAGCTTTGCTCACAACAAGCCTGTGAAGTGGTGCTGAAACATATTATTCCCATTTTACTGGTGAAGAAACTGAGGCAGAGAGTGACTGGACCAAGGTCACCCTGCTATATAATTATTCCTTCTACATTGTGACTTTCCCCATCACAGCTTCGCTTTATCATGGGCCAGCTTAAGACATTAAATGGGAATTTGTGGGGGGTGGGGTTGTGGAAGCCACAAATGACACCGAAAGAGTTTAGAAACTCAGAAATGTATAAAATTTGTGTATAGTATTGTATAATATCAACCCAATACAGATAAGATACAATACGATACCGTAGTAAGTACTCCATAAAAGAAAAAGAAAATATTCAGATTTCTCTGATAGGAAAGGAGGGCCAAAACATGTTATGCAGCTGTAGAATGTACTATTATTATTCCCACTTTACAGATGAGGAAACTGAGGCAGACAGACTGAAATAACTTGGTCAGAGTCACACGGTAAGCAGCTGAGGCAGGATTTGAATTCAGGGCTCCCTTAAAGTCCACCTCTGTTCACTACCTGCCTACCACCTACTCAGTTTACTTTCTCAGATTCAGTGGCAAGGGAGAAATGGAGAATGAAATCCTGCAGATGGCACCCCAAGGTCATCCGTGCTGGGAGGGCTTACTGAACTGAGGCCCCTGTCCCCCTGCCCTCAAGCTCCTCTGTCTAGCCTCTACTTGCAGACTTCCAAAGCTGGGGAGTCTGCTACCTGCCCAGGTGTCCCCGTCTCCCCTTGGGAGCAGCTCTGATTTCCAGGAAGTGTTTCCTGGCCTCCATCCTGAATTGCCTCCTTGCCCCAGTTACCTCTGGCTCCTGGCTCTGGCCCCTGGCAGAACAAGTGGGGCTCTTTCTCTAACAAGCGGGTTAGATTTGTTTCCCTTGGAATATTACAGTGAAATCAGTTCTACCTCAATCCTCATGGGAGAGGCGGCTAGGTGGCACAGTGGATAGAGCACTGGCTCTGGAGTCAGGAGGACCTGAGTTCAAATTCGGCCTCAGACACTTAATACTTATTAGCTGTGTAACCTTGGGCAAGTCACTTAACCCCATTGCCTTGCAAAAACAAAACAAAACATCCTCATGGGAGTCTCATGTTATGTCTTGGAAAAGGAAGAACCCAAAACAACAGTAACAATAAAATCAAGAAGAGCCCACCCCCAGCCACCTTCAGGGAATTTATATTCTGGAATTGGATGAGTGGATGAGGACAAGATAAAATTAAATGAATCTGAGGGTTTAAGGAGGAAGGAGGGGATCTGGGAGGAGGCAGTCCCTAGGCTGAGCCTTGAAGTGGGGGTGAGAGGGGAGACCATCCTAGACCTGGGGGGGGGGGGGGTCACCTGTCCATTCTGAAAAGTTGTTACTCATTGAGTGTCTTATTCATGGTGAGCCTTGGTTGGGCTAAGTGGCCCCCAAACAGGAGATTCTGCTTAGCTAGAAGAGTTTGGGTTCATGTCTCAGTCAGGTGTGAGGGAAGCAAGGTCTCATTGTAGGGAGGGATCTAGAGGCAAAGTCTGGGGAGAAGGGCCTTCAAACAGCAAGTACTATAGGGATCCAGGCCTGGGGCATTAGGAAATGATCCAGGGTCTCTGTCAATTTATCAATTAATTCAATTGAATAATCACTTCTGAAGCAATTAGGAGGGATGGCAAAGTTGTAATCCAGCCCTTAAAGGGCTAAGATGAGAGCCAGAGGAGAGAGGAGGGACCTGCGGTAGAGAGGGCTTTTCCAGGAGTTGATCCACAAAGGGCAGACAAGCCGTAGGACATTAGTTAGTAGGGATGGAACGGGGCAATGAGGGGTTTGGGAGGTTGGGGGAAACATGGACAGGTTTGCAGGCAGAAGGAAGAAGCTGTTAGAGCGGAAGAGAGGACAGAAATGAGAGAATGGGGATTACAGAGAGAGGGGGCAATGTGGTGGAGGATTGGGGATGGAGTGGGGTCAATTGGGCAAGTCCGGGGTTAGCCTTAGTAAGCGGTGAGGCCAGTGAGGAAGAAGGAAGAGGAGCTCATGGACAATAGCTTTTATTTTTTTTCTGTGAACTATAAGGCAAAATTCACTAAGGAAGGTTTTAAGCAGGCCACTGAGCTGATTGGAGACAGAAGAGAGGAAGATCAGGGGGTTTAGGCAGGACCTCTGGAGCTAGGAGCAGACCTAGAGTGGTCTGTCTCCCTCAAAGGGTCCTTCTCTGTGGAGGACCAGGACCTACCTGCCTAACCCAGAGGTCCCAATGGTCACCAAGGGTGGAGACATTCACCAAAACTTTCACCCTTTATCCATCCAATGAAGTTGCTGAGTATTTCCTATGTGAGTGTGTGGTATGTGTATATGTGTAAGTGTGTGTAAGTGTGCTTGCATGTATGTAAGTGTGGGTATGAGTGTGTGGTATGTGTGAGAACATGTATGTGTGCAAGTGGGTGAGCTGTGGTATGTATAAGTGTGTATGTGTGCACTGTGGTATAAGTGTACATCTTTATGTGTAAGTGTGTGCATGTAAGTATGCATGTGTGTGAGTGGTGTGTGTGTGTGTGTGTGTGTGTGTGTGTGTATGGGTGGTGGTGGTGAGACAAGAGTAAGGTTCAGATCCTCAAGAAATTGATGGCCTTTGAGTTGAGCAAGCAGTGGGGAGCTTAGAGAGGGCCTAGGGTGATACCCTGTTAGCTTATTTAAGCCTGGGGCTGACATGGTGACCCCGAAGGTCCACAGGTTCCTGTATCTCCAGCCTTAGGGATTTTACTTTACATAAAAAATAATTCTTTGTCACAAAAACTTTGTCACCAAAAAACTCCTTTGTCACAAAGTTGGGGTTTTTTTTGAGCTGGAAATGACTTTACAATCCATTAGTTCAACCTCCTTATTTTATATCGGGAAACTGAGGTTCAGAGTAAAAAATAATCTGAGGTAACATAGTGAAGGTCTAGTGGGCTGCTATCACAAGTAAAGAGCACAACCCTTGCTCAGGGATCAAACCCGGTGCCAATATTTACTCCCTGCATGAACTCGGGCAAGTTCATCTCACTTCTCTGGGAATTATTGTCCTTCTTTTGCAAAATAAATAACAGAGTTTTTCTTATTTTTTTTTCTTCCTATCTCATGGTTTTTCTTTCCCCTTTAGTCCTAATTCCTCTTATACAAAATGCCTAATATGGAAATATGTTAAACAAAAATATATATGGACAACTTTTTCGTTGTTTTTTTTTTTAGGTTTTTGCAAGGCAAATAGGGTTAAGTGGCTTGCCCAAGGCCATACAGCTAGGTAATTATTAAGTGTCTGAGACCAGATTTGAACCCAGGTACTCCTGACTCCAAGGCCGGTGCTTTATCCACTACACCACCTAGCCGCCCCTTTTCATTGTTTTTTTTTTACAAGGCAAGTGTAAAGTTAAGTGGCTTGCCCAAGAACACACAGCTAAGCAATTATCAAATGTCTGAGGTCACATTTGAACTCAGGTCCTCTGATTCCAGGGTTGTACTCTATCTACTGTGCCACCTAGCTGCCCCTAAATGTACGGCTTTTACCAGTGTGTTTGCTGCCAAGGGAAGGGCGGGTGGTAGAAAAATGTGTAACTTATAAATTTGAAAATGGATGAATGTTGAAAACCAAAGTATGTAATTGACAAAATAAAGTAAAATATTAATTTAAAAAATAAAATAAAATAGCAGAGTTAGACTAGAGTCCTCTGAAATTCTTTTCTATACTCATTTCTGACCTTATGAGGGTAGAACTGACCTCAGACCCAGGCATCCTGACTTCACAGCTCAGCATTCTCTTTTATTTTATTTTTGTTTTTGCAAGGCAATGGGGTTAAGTGACTTGCCCAAGGTCTCACAGCTAAGTAAGTATTAAGTGTCTGGGGTCACATTTGAACCCAGGTCCTCCTGACTCCAGGGCCAGTGTTCTATCCATTGTGCCACCTAAATGCCCCCCTCCTCAGTGATTATGTATTTCAACAGTGATGATGATGATAATGATGATGATAATGTTTGTCCTTCATTCTCAAAGAAGACCACAACATCAGAGAGGTGATGCCATGACAAGCATATGAATTAGATTTGAGTGTGGGGGGGAGGGGCTGTATTAAGTCCCCAGCCTCATTTTCTCCTCTGGAGTCATCTGGGTCCTGTGGCCAGATATCAATCAGAACGATTGGAGATGGCCCTGGATGTGAGGCAGTCAGGGTGAAGTGACTTACCCAAGATCACATAGCTAGTTAGTGCCAGTGGCTGAGGCTGGATTTGAACTAGATGATGGGAAAAACAAGGACAGAGTCAAGGTCATCATGAGGGTTTTTTGGTTTTTTCCTGAGTGGGGGGCAGCAGAACTTCCGGGTGTCTGAGGATCACCTGGCCACCATGTGCACATGGCTGACACTGAAAGTTAAAGAGGAATATATTAGATTAATTCTCAGGAGAATAAAAGGAATGAGATTTCAGGAGTCCTTGCTTTGGCTCCCAGACCTTGGCCTCTTGGCTGCTCAGGCTGCATTCTCTTTCTATGAAGCACTTCCCTTTCCCTTTGTGTTAACATTATTATATCAATGTCTTTACGTAATTGGGCAGCCGAAGTTCCAATAAAAGTTCCGATTTGGGAAAAAAATGAAGGCGGGAAACAGAGCTGAGCTAACCCTAGATGCAAGAATCATGGCAGCCTGACTGGATTTGGTTTGTTTCATTATTGTAGGGTCCCATTTTGCTCGTATAAAACCAGCATGAAACTTGATTATCCCCCCTCCCAAACTCATCCTACTAGGATCTCCCCTTCCTTTCCAACATTGCCTCCAAAGGACCCTTGGGTCTTTCCATCCACCCTACTGCTGGACCCTCCTTTATGTGTTGTTCTCCCATTAGAGACCTCTTTGAAAGCAAGTCTGTCTTGATTTTTGACTCATACCCCTGGCTCTTAGCACAATGTAGAAAAAAATAAATATTTTCTTCACTCTATTCCATTTTCCAGTAAAATGTGAGCTCCTTGAGATCAGGGGCATTTTTTTTTTTTGTGGTTTTTGCAAGGCAATGGGGTTAAATGACTCACCCAAGGTCACACAGTAAATATCAAGTGTCTGAGACCCAATTTGAACTCAGGTCTTCCTGACTCCAGGGCTGGTGCTCTATCCACTGCACCTCCTAGGGGACATTTTTGACTTTGCATGACTTTGTATGACTTTCTACAACTAGCACATAGTCTGGTATACAATAGGTGCTTAATACATGTATGTTGATGGCTTGATCACCATTGAAAAACAGGAAGGCAGTTCTGAGGCTTTCCAGGTCTTTGACACCTTGGGGAAGTCGAGTCACTTCTCAGTTTGCTCATCTGTCAAATGGAGATAATCATTTTGGCCTCAATGAACTGTAGTGAGGAAAGCTCTTTGGAACCTTAGATACTCTAGAAACAGATGGGAGCAATAGGGACACCCTAGAGCAGGACTTGAGCCATCTGGTGAAGTCTGTGTACCCCTTCTTTTTTGAATACATAGGATTGGGGTAGCTAGGTGATGCAATGGGTAGAGCACCGGCCCTGAAGTCAGGAGGAACTGAGTTCAAATCCGGCCTCAGACACTTAATAACTACCTAGCTGTGAGATCTTGGGCAAGTCATTTCATCCTGATTGTCTTGCATCCAGGGCCATCTCCAGTTGTCCAAATTCCTATCTGGACATGGGACCCAAATGACTCTGGAGGATAAAGTGTGGCTGGTGACTTAGCACAGCTCCCTCTCACTCAAATCCAATTCACGTGCTTGTCATGGCATCACCTCCCTGATGTCATAGTCTTCTTTGAGAATGAAGGACAAAACATCAGCACCTAGCTGTGTGACCTTAGCAAGTCACTTAACCCTATTGCCTTGCAAAAAAACAAACAAAAAAGAAATTCATAGAATTACAAAGGAAGCCAATAATATTGAAATACAGTTATCAAAATATTAAAGAAAAAAATTCACAGACCCCTGAAACTTACATATGGCTCTTAGCCAGGTTAAGAAGCCCACCCCAATTGAGGTTCCTGTGAGGGGAGAGGAGGTGGATGTTGGACTGGTAACCTGATCCCCAAGACCTTGCCCTGGCTGAAGTCAGTGGAGACACTGGGGAGAAGCAGGGTTTGATCCTTACCCCTTCTGAGGAGGCTTGGCCCTGCCAGCTTCAAAGTACAGGAGGCCCCCCCTCCTATGACATCTCCAGCTTAAAAGCAGACAAATCAGGAGTTAATTGTTTATACTACAAAAAAGCATCCTGGTCTTACCCAGGGAGATCCTTTCAAAATTCCCTCATTTCCTCTGCAAGGAGCAAGCTGCCCAAGGGTGTAAGTGTTTGCTGACAGATCACTGGTCTGACATTCTGCAGGCAGAGTCAGCCCAGGAGGGGTGGGAGATGGTCCAGGAGGGAATGCTGTAGAACAATGGGGAGGAAGGGGACTGGGGGAGGGGGCAGCCAAGGAAGCTGATGGGAGGCAGTGGGACAGGGATCTCCTTAACCAAGGAGAGGAGATGAAAATAGGAGAGTTTCGAGTATGATGAGGGATCCCCTAAAGACAATGTCCCAAACCCCACCTCTCAGATGCTGGCCAGTAAATCGAAGGACAAATAAGAGAGATTCTTTAAAAGCTCTTTGGAGAGAAAGAAGAGATTCAAAGGAAGTCTCAGAAGGCTGCTTGGGGTTAAAGGAATGATCCAAACTGATGATGGAGAGAAGGCAGATCAACTTCTTTAAAAAAATCATCTTTTTTATTGATAAAGTTCATTTTTACAACAAATTTTTTCCCTAATATCTCCCTCTTTACTCCCATGCCCAAGGAATCAGTGTTTGGAACAAATAGATTTCTTCAAATGTCAAGTGTTTGATATCTCTGTTTCTGCAACACCTTCATTTCCAAGTTCATCTCATAACAAAAGTTTAAAAAACAAGAGAAAAAAACAGGAGTTCAACAAAACCGACCAATCCAGCTACCATTTGTTATTCAGCTAGGTCTGATTCTTTGCGACCCAATTTGGGGTTTTCTTGCAGAGATCCCAAAGTGGTTTGCCATTTCCTTCTCCAACTCCTTTTACAGATGAGGAAACTGAGTTAGGGTGAAGTGAGTTGCCCAGAGTCCCACAACTAGTAGGTGTCTGAAGTCAAGTTTGAGTAACTCAGGTCTTTCCTGACTCTAGGTACAGCAGTCTATCCACTGTGCCACCTAGCTACCCTATAATTACCATGTCTTATGGCATATTCCATACTCATGGTTTCTGAGACCAGTCTTATAATTATAATAACATTATAATTAATAATAATTATAAATATTATAATGAACAATGAACAGGTTGTTGCATCTTTTTCTGTGTATTGGCATAGTGGTTTTGTATATTATTTTGCTAATTCAGCTTACTCATCTGCATCAGTTAATTATCTTCCCATGCCTCTCTTAATTTTTCATTCTCATTGTTCTCCTTAAGAACAGTAATAGTCCCTCCCATTCATGCACCGCAGTCTGTTTGGCTGATCCCCAATTAATAAGTGCCTGCTTTGTTTACAGTTTTTGACCTCAACCAAAAGTACTGCAATTAATATATAATCTTTTTGTCTGATCTTTCTTGAGTAGCCATGAGATGCCTGCATCAAGGTGTATCAACATTTTAATCAATTTTAAAGCATAATTTCAATTTTTTTAAAGAATATTTGAGATCTTACAACACTATTTTTATCTTTCTGCCAATTTGGGGTGTGTGAAAGTGAAACTTCAGAATTGTTTTGATTTAAATTTCTCCTAATTTCAGTGATTTTGAAGACTCTCTAACTTGATTGTTTTATGAGTTTGTTTTCCTGAGAACTGTATCCTTTGACTATTTGCCCATCCAGGAATGACTGTTGGTCATATAATTATGTTATTTCCCTATGTAACTTTGAGATCAGAGATATTTCAGATAAATATTTTCCTACAAATTAACAGCTTTCCCTTCTTTTTTACATAGTATTTTCTTTTTCCAATTACATGTAAAGACACTTTTTAACATTCTTTTTTTATTGTATTAGAAATGTTAGCTTCAGCAAACATTCATTTTTAATATGAATTTACTTATTTATTTTTCCAGCTGCACAGATAGTTTTCAATATTCATTTGTTTGGTAAGACTTTGAGTTCCACGTTTTTCTCTTTGAGCACTCCCTTCCTTCTCCCTCTCCCTTTACAGTGAGTAATATGATATGTTTTACTCACATTCTTTTTTTTTTAAGTTTTTGCAAGGCAGTAGGATTAAGTGGCTTGCCCAAGGCCACACAGCTAGGTGATTATTAAGTGTCTGAGGCCAAATTTGAACTCAATACTTGTGACGTCAGGGCTGGTATTCTATCCACTGTGCCACCTAGCCGCCCCACTCACATTCATTTTTAATAAAATTTTGAGCTCTAAATTTTCTCCCTTCTTCCTCTCTTCCTTAGAAAGTAATCAATTTGATATAGGTCCTATATATGGAATCATATAAAACATATTTCCATATTAGTCATGGTGTAAAAGAAAAATCAATGCAGTTTATGAAAGGAAAAAAACATGGGAAAACAGTGAAAAAAAGTCTGCTATATTCTGTATTCAAACTCCATAGATCTTCCTCTGGAGGGGGATACCATTTTCCATCATGAGTCCTTTGGAATTACCTTGAATCATTGTATTTCTGAGAAGAGCTAAGACTATCATAGTTGATCATTGCACAATGTTGCAGTTACTGTGTACAATGTTCTCCTGATTCTACTCATTTCACTTGCATTGGTTCATATAAGTCTTTGTGGGTTTTTCTGAAATCTGCCAGCTCATCATTTCTTAGAGCACAATAGTATTCTATTACATCCATATATCACAGCTTGTTCAGTCATTCCCCAACTGATGAGTATACCCTCAATTTCTAGTTCTTTGATCCCACAAAAAGAGCTGCTAAAATATTTTTGTATTTTTGGGTCCCTTTCTCTTTTTTTATGAACTCTTTGGAATACAGACCTAGTAATGGTATTGTACATCTTTTCTTTATTAATGTAGCTGTATTGATTTTGTTTGTGTAAAAACTTTTCAATTCTACATAATCAAAAACATCTAGTTTTGTGGTCTCCTCCATCCCCTGTTTAAAAGGATACTTCATGTAGGGATACTTAGAATTGCTCAATTATTATTTTGTATATGATTTCATTGCTGAGAAAAATACTCTGTGAATTGGGGAGACAGAATAAAAATGGATAAGAAGGAATGGGGTTGATACCCCAAATAAATGAGAGAACTTAGCAACCCTTGATAAGCAGAATCCATCAGAAAATCTATATACATGGGTTCTGGCCTATATGAGTACTGAGTCACTGTCAGAAATCTTTGAAAGATAATAGAGTTTGGAAAAATTCTTCCAGGATTAGAGAAAGGTAAATGTTTCAAATTTTTTTGAAAAGGAAGAATGGAGACTGAAAACTATAAGCCTGATTCCTATTCCTTACAAAAATATTAAAAAGATATCAAAGTGTATTTAAGGAATGGTTAGTGAACATTTAGAAAGGGGAACACAAGAAGCAAGTCTCACTTCACAAAGAATAGCTCATACTAGATTCAACTCCTTTCCTATTTTGATCAAAAAATGAAATATGTAAATGTAGGCATTCACATGGACTATTGGTCCCATCCTTTGTTGAGTATTCCAAGGTCATATTGTTCTGATCAACCACAGTCAGACACACTGTAATTTGTCTCTGTTGTCCTTTTGATCTTCTTTGATGACAAAGGACAAGAACCAACTATTTTGATCATGCTACTGTCCTCTGAGCCAAGATGACCTGAATTCAAATCCTGTCTCTGACATTTACTCCCTGTGTGACCCTAAGTTAGATACTTCAGCTCTCATGACTCAAGGCAACTCTCTAAGAAGTCATAGAGAGGGTTATGACCTGCACTGTTGGGGTGGGGAGTTTCCTCATCTGGAAATTCTTTTCTTTTTTAGTTTTTGCAAGGCAATGGGGTTAAGTGGCTTGTGCAAGGCCACATGGCTAGGTTGGAAATTCTTTTATAGCAGTGAAATCACAAATCTACTCACTAAGTCTTACTAGACCAATAGAATGAGTGGATATCATTTTCTCCATTTTAGCCAGGTGTTTGACAAAGTTTTTCAAGGTGTTTTTTTAGTCCAAATGATGTAGAAATATGAACTAAATGATAGTAAGGTGCTCTTTGAATGACCAGAACCAAAGGATGGTCACGATTTGATGTTAATTTGGTGGGAGTCCTCTGAAGAAGACTTTGTTTGCGATCTAAGCTGGGCTTGGTGCTGTTGGACCCTTTTGTTACTGAATTGGGCAAAGGCTTAGGTGACACAAAGTTGGGCAGGGCAGTTGGTATCTAGGTTAAGACTCTTGTTGAAGGACAAGAACTAAAAAAGCCTGGTAGACAAGACCACATTCCATGGGCAGAAATACCAAATCTTAGACTTGGGGTCAAGAAGTTGATTTTCCTGGTAAAAGATGGTAGGGGAAGGATGGGAAGGGGATAGCCAAAATAATCTTGATTTGGAAGAAGACCTGGACTTTTAGTGGCTACAACACCACATGAGTCCAGGAGGTTATATGGTGGCCAAAATGTCAATGACAGTTCAAGGGTGGAATAAACTGTATGTGATAGAGACTTGTGTTGTGAAAAGTGGAGTGGAGGCTGCAAATTATAAACCAGGTATTCAAGTCCTATTTCTGTGTTCCTTATATAATGAAAATTTCTCTCTGTCTCTTTCTCTCTGATTCTTGTCTCTCTTTCTCTGTCTCTCTCTCTCTTTCCATTTTTCTCTATCTCCCCATCTCTCTTTCTGCCTCTGACTTGCTCTCTCTCCTTCTCTCTTCTTTTGTCTCTCTCCCTTTCTTTCTCTCCAGCTGTGTCTCCATCTCAAACTTTATGTCTCTCCACATCCCATATTAAATTCAGAATAAAATAAAAAGAGAGGCACTGCATCCAAGACGAGGGGGATGATGATCCTGCTCTCATCAGACCCCAACTGGAATACTCTGCTCAATTCTGGATCTCATATTTTAGGAAAGTCATTGATCAACTAGTAAAAGGGAGTTGGATAGGGATGTGAGGACTAGTTGAAGGAAGTGGGTACATTTAGTTTGAACGAGAGAGAGAGAGAGAGAGAGAGAGAGAGAGAGAGAGAGAGAGAGAGAGAGGTGGCTAGGAAGACATGGGTTCAAGTCCAGTTTCTGACATTTACTGGCCATGTAACCTGGCTTTCTGCTTCAGTTTCCCCCTATAAAATGGGAATTATAAAAATAGCATTCACCACACAGAATTGTTAAGAGGATAAAGTGAGCTAATATGTGTTCAGTGCATAATATCGTATCTGGCACAAGGTAGGTGTTTGTTTCTGGGAGTACATCCAAGATGGCAGAGTAGAGGCAGCTCCCCCAATGAATTCTCTCAACATTCCCCTCCAAAGAACTTTAAGATAATGCCTCAAATCACCCCCAAATCAAATTTTGGAGTAGCAAAGCTAAAAAAAAGTTCAGGATGAGATGTTTTTCCAGTCTAAGAAAACTTAAAAAATTTGTGGAATGCAGCAACAACAATAGCAGCCAGAGTGGCTCTCAGGTAAGATGTAGTAAGGGATTTGGTCAGAAAGAGATTACAAGGGACCCTCCCCTGGCACTGGGAGAAGCTGTCACTGGTTGGTGCTTCCATTGTCCCTAAGTAGTTCTGGGTCATAGTTCCAGTGTCAAAAGGCATTCTGGTATTTGTGACTGCAGAAAAGCAGGGGTCCTTCCTAGTAAAGACCAGAGCACAGACCAGGAGAGCAGCGATCACACCAGATAGGTGGAACAATAGATAGAGCACTGGCCCTGGAGTCAGGAGGACCTGAGTTCAAATTTGGCCTCAGACACTTAATAATTGCCTAGCTGTGTAACCTTGGGCAAGTCACTTAACCTTATTGCCTTGCCAAAAAAAATTGAAAACTTGCAGAGCTCCAGAACTGTCTTATATTTTTTAATTCTTGAAGAGTAAGGGGATAAGAAAAAGGGGAAGGGGGTGGAGAATGATAAAAGAGAGAACAATTAAGTAAGACAGTGGTTAGAAGAAAAATAGGCTTTTGAGGAAGGACAGAATAAAAAGAAAAAGAGAAAGAAACAGAAGAAAATGAGATAGAGGGAAATACACAGCTATTGTAAATGTAAATGGTATAAACTCACTCATAGAATGGAAGTAGATGGAAGAGTGGATGAGAAATCAAATAACAATAATCTTATTTATAAGAGACATACAGAGTTAAAATAAAGGGCTGGAGCAGATTTTCTTAGACTTCAGCTGAAATAAAAAAAGATAGGGATAAAACCATGATCTCAAAAAATGAAAAAGCAAAAATGGACCTAATTAAAGAGGTAATCAGGGAAACTATGCAGGGAAACTATGGGGTTTTCTTGACTGAAGTGGTTTGCAACTTCCTTTTTCAGCAGATTTATACAAACGGAGCTTAAATGACCTGTTGGGGTTACATAGCTACTAAGTAGAATAGGCTGGATTTGAACTCAAATCTTTCTGACTCCAGGCCTAGAACTCTATCCATTGAACCCCCTCCTTTTTCAAATTAAAACAACTCTGCGGTAACATCACACACCTATCAGAAATAAAAAATGCTAGAAGGGATGAAGGAAAAATAATGACACTAATACATTGCTGGTGGAATTGTGAACTGATCCAACCATTCTGGAGAGCAATCTAAAACTATGGTCAAAGGGCTATAAAACTATACATACCCCTAAAAATGTATATCAAAGAGATTGAAGAAAAAGGAAAAGGACCTATGAGTACAAAATATTTATAACAATTTTTTTTCTGGTGACAAGAACTGGAAATCAAGGGAGACATTCTTCAGTTGGGGAATAGTTGAACAAGTTGTGGAATATGATTGGGATGGAATACTATTGTGCTATAAGAAATGACAAGGGGGTGGTTTCAGAAAAATAAAACAACCTGGGATGCTCTATATAAATGGATGCAAAGTGAAGTTAACAGAACCAGAGTATTACTGTGCACAGTAAGAACAATGCTGGTTTGATGATCAACTGTGAAAGACTTGGCTACTTTGATCAGTACGAGAATCCAAGTCAATTCCAAAGTCTCATGGTGAAAAATAGAGATGATGATGAACTCAAGTGCAAATTGAAGTATAATTTCCTCCTTTTATTTTTCTTGCTTTTTTGGAATATGGCTAATATGCTTTGCATGATTTCACATGAATAATTGATATCATATTACTTGCCTTCTCAGTGGATTGTAGGAAGGGGTAAGAGGGAGGGAGAGAATTTGGAACTCACAATGAAAAGAATGTTAGAAATAAATAAACAATAAATTAAAATGTAAAAGAAAAAATAAGTTCTTGCTTCCTTCTCTTTTCCCCTTCCAGGTCCCCCTGGGTACACTCCTAGGCTAGAAAATGGGGATAGTTGCTGAGCTACATTATTAGAGGGAGTTTCCTTACCAGCAGTACCCCCAACTAATGCAGTAAGAAGTCTAGATCAAAGAGAATGCTTTGTGGGCAGGCCAGCAGCTCCATGTCCAGGGTGTTGTCCTGTGTGGAGGAGGGTTCAGCACTCTTCTGTTTGACTCCATTGAGCAGAACAAGGAATTGTGGGGAGATGTTCCAGGGAAGGACTTCTAACTCTGAGTGTTGTCCCACTTGGGTTGCACTGCCTGGGGGAGGTGGCTGTTGAACCTCTCTTTCCCAAAGTCTTCAAGCAGAGACCACTTCTTAAATATGGCATCCTGAGGCTTCTTTTGTGTACAAGTTTCCTAATCTATTCAATGGAGTGAAAACACACCCCTTGACTCATAGAACCTTTGAGAGAAAAGAACCTTGAAGGGCTATCAGGGCCAGAGCCTTGCCTGCTATCCCTGCCAGTCTGACCCTGGCACCAATGACCTGCATCAACGACTTGGCCCTAGCAAGTTCCAGGAACCAGTGAGGCTTGGCTCGTGGGACTTCCCAAACCACTGGGGTTGTCTTCCCTGCCCTGTCCTTGGATCAGTCACCAACAGCTCTTCCCACTTTTGGGGGGGGGTGGCTTCTTGGGAGGCAGTGGAATGGAAAGAGCCTGGGGCTCTCACCTGCCTACCCAGGGTGGAGGAAGCAGAGATCCTTCTTCCCAGGCTTGAAGGGAAGTATAGGATGGCAGGGCTAGAGGAAACCGCACACCAGAGGGTGGGGAATGACTGGTCGACTATAGAACCCAAAATATAGGTAGAATATAGGACCTATCAGAACTGGGAGGGACTAGGACACCAGGGCCTGCATCAGGAAGAGCTGAGTTCAAATCTAGCCTCAGACACCTGCTACCTGTGTTGGTCTGCACAAATTACCTAACTGCTACCTATCTCAGTTTCCTCATCTATAAAGTGGGGAAGGATTTCAAATGAGATAACATGTTCAGAGTTTTGCACCCTTGAAATACTTTACAAATTTTCGCTAAAGTTGAGAAGTGAGCTTTCCCAGGCCCTAGGCCCAGGGAACATTGCACCTGGCCAGGTGAGGGGTTGTCACTAGGGTTGGCCATTTCCTCAGACCCCTTCTCTCTAGGAGCAGTTTCAACCTGAGGAGGGCAGGATTGGGCAATGTCACCAAGACCAGTGATGCCAACTCTCCAGCCACAGAAAAATTGGCCAACGCCAAGTGAGGGCTTTCCCCCCACTGCTGCCACAGCCTGTGCAGAATTATCCATCACTAATAGAAGGCAGACAAGGTGAGCTTCCACCATCTGGATGCTTCTGGTGATAGGGCTGCCACAATTCCACCAGGCCCTCCCTCTGGGACCCCCAAAGCTATCCTGCTGAACAAACTCCTCCTAGTCTCCCTCCCCCACCCCCAGGCAGCCCTTGGCCAAAGCCCTGGTAATCTGAGTGGACAAAGGGAAGCTTTGGAAGAAGAGGTCGCACCTTTCCCAGTCCGAGAGGCTTCTTCAAGAGAGGTTGATAGGAAGGGGAAGGGGAGGGCAGAGGAGGGGAGCTCAGAGGGAGAAGGGGCAGAGCTAGCATCAAAATAGAGAGGGAAGGAAGTTACTGGCAGAGCTCTGATATCTAGACAATCAATCAGTCACAAGCAGCAGGCACCAGCTCTGGGGACACAAAAGTAAAGGTGCCCTGCCTTCAAATTGCCTACATTCTAGTGGTGGATCCAAGGTCTAATTAAATGGGTCTACATATATCAGATTATTACAGAGTAGATATTAGGCAAGTTTGCAAAGGAAGCATTGGAGAGACCAGGGAACACCTTTCATGGAAGGGAAGGGGGCCTATGGTTAAAGGAGGCAGATACATGGAGAGGATTTCAAGCAGGAAGCACCGCCAGGGCAAAGGTGCAGAGGTGGGAAATAGAGCAAGAGACAAGTGGGCCTGTGAGGCTAGAGGCCATGACACTGAGTCTCTGTAGAAATGGACTTTCTTTCTGCCTCAGGTGGCGTAGCTCAGTGGATACTGGGTACATTTTGAAGATGGAGAACCTGGGTTCCCATCTTGACCTTGATTCTCTCCATGTCATCTCTTTCCCTGGGTCTCAGTTTCCTCCTTTGTAAAATAGAGGGTCCCTTCCTGCTCTAGCTTTCCAAGTCTACACATTTGCTTCATTGTCCCTGCTTTTCCTTGGAAGAGAAGACCAGGTGCCATCTTATTGGTCCATGAACCAAGTCTCCCTTTTTTCCTAATGTTCCCCAAGCCATGAGCCTCCAGCTGTCAGGGGGTATGAGTGAGGGGGTTCAGTCCCTGAAGCAGAGACATATTGGTCACCCGGTAAAGGCTCTTAGTGACCAGCCTGCTCCTCCACCACACACCCCCACCTCCTCCCTCCAACCTTCAGCTTTTCAGACCAGAACTCCCCAAATCCAGCTGTCCCCTCCCCCAAGGCCCATCAAATTACTGCATTTCAGAGCTGACCCATGCAGTCCAACCACTACCTGAGCAGGGACCCTGACTGATGAATGGCCATTGCTCTTTAGGACATTGGCCTCTCTGCCCCTTCCCCCATAGCTGCTAGTTCTGTCTCCTGCAGTCAGGCAGAAGGAGGATAACTTCTCCCCCTCTAGATGGTTCTCCAGACCCTTGAAGGCTCCTTGAAATCAAATCTCCCCCTTCAGAAGGCCTTGAGACATCACAGTTCTTTACCACTTGAAGGTTTACAAAGCCCTCTCGTAACTGTCCTGTGAGTAAGGGGTGCGGCTATTACAGATGAGGAAACTGAGGCTTGGAGGGGGAGCTGCTCACTAAATGTCAGAACCGTGAGCTGATTTGGTGAGAAGTCACACTGAATATCACGAAGGTTCAGAGCTTCCTAGGAACCACCATTATCAGACTCTTGAATACTTGAAGGTGGGGGGAAGGTCAAGTTGTAAATGGCATGGACAAAGAACAAGAGAGTTCAGAGAAGGGAGAGATGAGCAGTAAAGAGAACATGGAAGAGAACCAGATTTCCAGTCCAGGACCTTGGCTCTGACGCTTATTCCCAGGGGGACTTCAGGAAGGTCATTTCCTCTCTGAGCCTCAGTCTCCCCATCAGTGAGCCATGCCTTTGCCTGACTGTGTCCTCTACCTGGAATGCTCTTCTTCCTCACCTGCACCTTCCTGACTTCCTTCAAGACCCTCCTTAAATTCAGTTTACCCCCCGCCCCAGATCACACTCTGTAGTATAGGTATTAGACTGTAAGCTCCATGAGGGGAGGGGCTGCTTCTACTTCCCTTTGTCTCTCCAGGGCTTGGCATAGCTCCGGCAAAAAGCAAGTGCTTAATAAATGACTGAGCTGGTTCTTTCAGGTGATATGAGCACTGTCTCTATGGCGGAGCTCCCTAGTCATTGTCCTGGAAACTCTGGTGGGGAGCTGACCTCCCACCCTCCAACCCACCCAAGGTCAGATTTTGGACTAGTGGTACAGGGGCACCATTCACCCCCAGCACGGGGGTGGAACAAAAAGGAACCTTAACAATATGATACAATATGGATCTATACTGTCCCAGAAGGGGTCCACCACACTGGGCTGGGCTGGGCTGTGATAGATGTAACACAATAGATAATGTAGCACAATAGAACTGAACACAACACGGGATATGATGATGAACATGGTGATGGTATTTGTCCTTTGTCCTCGAAGAAGACCACAACATCAGGAGGTGAGGCTATGACATCACATGGGTTGGATGTGGGTGAGGGGCTGTGCTAAGTCCCCTGCCTCACTTTCTCCTCCAGAGTCATCTGGGTCCAGTGGCCAGAGGTGGATCAGGATGACTAGAGATGGCCCTGAATGTGAGGCAGTCAGGGCTAAGTGACTTGCCCAAGCACACAGCTAGTAAGAGTCAAGTGTCTGAGGCTGGATTTTACTAAGATCCTCTTGATACCACCAATGATATGATATGATATATGATATGATATGACATAAACACCCATTATATATAAATATGAGTATGTGTATATGTATATTTTGTATATTATATCAATTATAATCTGTCTGCCTCACAGCCTCTGTTATAGAGGTAACTAGGTGGTACCAGAGTTCACAGAGCATTGGGCCAGGAGCCAGGAAGCCCTGAGTCCAAATCCGGCCTAGCTGTGTGACCCTGGAAAAGTCACTTCACTGTTTGCATCAGTTTGCTCATCTGTAAAATAGGGATAAGAATAGCCCCAATAATAGTGCCAAGGTTGTTGTGACAATCGCAGAGATAATATTTGTAAGACTCCTTGCAAACCATTAACACACTATATCCATGTTAGCCATTGTTATGATTAGACATGTGTGAGTTGTTTATATGATGTTGTAAAGAATGTCAGAAGAGAAGCGTCTGGCTGGTAACACAGTGACAGGGATGCTGGCAAGAAAGAAGCTGGGACCTCCAGGATGGCCAGAAAAAGTGAGGAAGGCTCCCAGCTTGTGGTGGGGAACAGCTGGCCAAATTCATGGGAGCCCATAGGGGAGAGTTAGCCAGGCAGGGTGGGAGGATGATGGAGTCCACCAGTCGCCCCTCTCTAATATTCCTCCCAGACTGGGAGCTCTGGGAGGGCAGCAAAGTTATCTCACCGAATCTTGAGGGCTTTGCTACCACCCTTCAGAGGGCTTTGAACCCAGCAATCCCTTTGTGTTGGTACAATCAAAAGAACACTGGCTTTGACTATGGAGAACCTTTAAGTAGCTGCTGACCCTCCCTGGGCCTCAGTTTCCTCACTTGTAAAATGAAGATAATGGAATCTACAGAACCTGTCTCATAGGGGTGTCCTGAGTCTCCAATATTTCTTGAAGGCTGAGGCTTCATAAAAGTTGGGGATCTGTAGCCCTTTACCACTTACCTCCACACCATTATCAAATTTGACCCTCACAATCACCTTGGGAGGGAGGCAGGACTTGTTCAAGGTCGCAGTGAGTTAGTGCAGGAGCTGGGACTGTTGCCAGATCTGTTGATTTCTTGTCTAGTGTTTCTTTCCATCTTCTTGTCCGATCTCACTTTGTCCCATCAGTCCTTCTGAAATATTATTGCTTCCAAAGTAACAGGATCCTCCCTTCCTCTGTCCCCATACTACAGAGGGGGCCACTGTCAGGGCCCTGTGTCCTTCCTTCCTCTCTGTGAGTAGGCTCCCAGGATCCCCTGACACATGACCTCCCTGGAAAGTCCCTCAGTTAGCTGGGAAATATTGGGTGGGGGATTTCCTTATCCTCTCCCTTTCCCTTTTCCCTCTTTTTTCCTATGATTTTCTCACCATCTAGCTTTCTCTACATCACTAGCTTGCTCTCCTGGCTTCCCTTTGTCTCTCCATTTCTTTGTCTTCCTGTCTTTGACTCTTCCCAGTTTTCTCACCTACATCCATCATCCTTTTCTCCTTGCAAAGGTCAACCCATTCACCCTTGCTCTGGATCCGTCCTTTCCTCAAATCTCAAACAGGGGGCATCTTTAATCATCATTGCCTCCTCCCCCAGCTTCAGCTCTCCCTTTTTTCCTGGTTCCTTCCAGTCTATAAACATAGACAAGTCTCCAACTTTACAAAGGTAAAAAAAAACAACCCTCACCAGACCCTCCCATCCCCTCATGCCATTATTTACTACTCCCTTTCTCAGTCCTTTCATTGCTTCAGTCTTCTCTCCCTTGCTCCACCTCCTGCCAACTGGCTTCTTACCTCATTCAGTCAAAGTTAGTCTCTCCAAATGACCAAGGGTCTTCTAATTGTCCCCTTGGAGGGACCTTTCTTAGTCATTATCTGTCTTGACCTTCTGTCCTGAGAGTCTTTCTCGCTGCATTCTCTCTTCCCTCTCCCACTTTCTTGACCAATCATTCCCGCTCCTTCTTCTCTGCCAGTCCACCACCCGTATAGCCTTCCCTTTAACTGCAGAGGTTCCTGCAGGCTCCAGGACCCTCTTCTTTTCTCCGTCTTGGTAAACTCATCAACTTTCATGGACTTAATATGATCTTTTTTATTTTGATGATTCACCCATCTCTCCCCTGAGCTTAAGGTCCATGTCATCAATGGTCATCAATGGTCATCAGTGGTCTGTGGCTGGTCCCCATGCATCTCAAATGCAGTGCATCTAAGACAGAACTCATCATCTTTCCCTTCCTATCCTCTTCCTCTTCCTAACTTTCCTATTTCTCTTAATATTGTAGATGCTTTAAGATCTGGGCTCTACTGGCTATTCCTTCATGAAGCCATCAAAGGCATCACCATTCTTTTACATCCTTGGCTCCCTACTGTTCCCCATCTTAAGTATCTAATCAGGTATCAAATCTTCCCACCTCAACCCCCATAGTATCTCCCATACAACTACACCTTAGTTCTCTAATCAGTTCCCATACAGATCACTTCAACAGCCTTTAAAATGGTCTCTGAATTCAGGGAAGCCTGGAGGGATTTGCATGAACTGATGCTGAGTGAGATGAGCAGAACGAGAAAAACACTGTCTACCCTAACAGCAACATGGGGGTGGTGATCAACCTGGATGGACTTGCTCATTCCATCAGTGCAACAATCAGGGACAATTTTGGGCTGTCTGCGATGGAGAATCCCATCTGTACCCAGAGAAAGAACTGTGGAGTTTGAAAAAAGTTCAAGGACTATTCTCTTTAGGAAAAAAAAAAAACCTGCTGTCATATTGTCTGATCTTGCTATCTCTTATACTTTATGTTTCTTCCTTAAGGTTATGATTTCTCTCTCATCACATTCAATTTGGATCAATGTACACCATGGAAACAATATAAAGACTAACAGACTGCCTTCTGTGGGGGTATGGGGAGGGGGTAGGGAAGTAAGATGGGGGGGATTGTAAAACTCAAAATAAATAAAATCTTTAATTTAAAAAAAGTTCTTCAAGTGTCCCTCATTCTAGCCCGTCCACAAACACATCGATGCCAAAGTGGATTTCCCTAAGTGAAGATCTGGTCATGTCACTCCCTGATGCAATCTCAGTGGTTCTCCATTGCCTCTAAGGATGAAATATAAAGTCCTCTGTGGAGTTTCTAAAGCCCTTGATCACATGACTCCACCCAACCTTTACCTCTTTGTTGGACTCCTGCTATTATCCCACCAAACTTAACATCATACATGATGCTTTCATCTCCCATGTCTATACCTTTTAAGTCATTGTCCCCTCTCTCCTGGAATGCTTCCCCTCATGAACTCCAAGCCCTCATTGAATCCCTTTCCCTTTACAAAGATTACAAGGGAGTTTACCGGGGTGGGGGGTGCTACATGATCCCAGATAAATGAATAGGGAGTCATTTTGAGGGAGATGTAGAGGGCCCCAGTGACAGGTTATTGTGTGGAAAGGAAATGTACTGTGACAGAGTTAGGGATTCTTCCAGGTGGAGGTGACATGGAGCCCATTCCAGGCATGTGGGGCAGTTTATGTGAGGACATCATGGATGGGAACAATTAAGAAGGTCCATTTGACTAGGGAATAGAGTATGTACCCCAGAGGAATGAAAATAAAAAGAAAAGGACTCCCGTGGACAGAAGAATTTAGAGCAGCTCTTTTCGCAGCAACCAAAACACTGGAAGTGATGAAAAATCAATGTCATTGCAAGGAATAACAAAAAAGACAGTTTCTGAGAATCCTGGGAAGACCTATATGAACTGATGGAGAGCAAAGGCAGCAGGACCAGGAAAAGAATTCATACACAAGAAACATAAGTTTAAAATGACATGAGGCCTCTTATCAATGCATTGACCAGTCAAGATTGGACAAGATCCATGAGGAAACTAGCTACCCACCCTCACTGAGAGAAAGGAGGCTCAGGGGCAGGAGGCTGACCTTTTGGGCTATGACCAGCAAGGGCATCTGCTATGCTTCACTATGGACATTTTTTACAGTGATCTTTTTCTATTTGTTCAATTGGGGAAAGGGGGTGGGACAGAGAGAAAATAACTGCTAGTTGAAAATAAATGGATTTTGAATAAAGGAACTCCAGAACATGAAGGAAAGAAAGATGGATGATGGGGGGCGGGGTGAGAGATGGTTGCCAAAGGCTTTGCATGCCAAATGGAATGGTTTCTAGTTGACCCTGGAGCTTTGGTCAAACATCCCTCCAGTTGGCAGCCGTGAGGAGATTGGATTGGAAGGGGAGCCTCTGGTTGAACAAGATGGCCCTGAGGTCCCTTCACATCTGATACTCCCACCGAGCCCAGCTGAGGACTGTATACATCAGGTACTGTGAGGCGAGGGATGCTGAAGCTTGGCCCACCTGGGGTGATTGGCAGGCCCATTAAAGCACACTTGAATGTTGAACAAATGTCTCCTCCCTTGCAGCTCTGGGTCATGAAAAAGAAGTTCAAGCCTATTGAGATTCTTGGCCCAAACCCCACGTAGTGAAGCCACACATGGCCCTTCTGACAGACAGCATCATTAAGGGAGAGGCACTTGGGCCAACCGCTCTGGCCTTTTCTGGCAGCCAAGGCCCCGGTGAGCCCCAGGCAGAGAATCCCCGTGAAATCCAGAGCATTTGGGAGAGGTGGGGGGAGACAATTAAAACCAGGCTCCAGGCTCCTAAATCTGCGTGAAAGTGCCAACATCAGACGGGGCCCTTCCAGGTCTCGCCCAAGCCTCCACTGATGGGGGAAGCCACTGTGGAGACAATCCCTCATGTGTGGAGAGATGCCAGAGACCTCGGTCTCCATCCGTTCTCTCCTGCAGGATAAGAACCAGAAGGAGGCTCACTGACCACTCAGAACTACCTGTACCTGGAAAAGAATCCCTCCTACCCACAATTATCAAGTTGCCATGGAGCCCATATTCACCCCAAGTCTCTGGGGATCTGCTAGGCACTCACCAGACAAGGAAGAGAGTGATAGCAATGGGAAGCACCAGTCTCATCTCACTCACATGGGCTCAAGCAGTCTGGGAGAGCTCATGAAACAGTAATAACAATAGTCAACAATTGCGCCCATCTGTCCAACACTTAAGGTGGGCAAGGTGGATCCTACATGGGATTTCAATTGACTTTTCCTAAGTGCTTCTTGGGGCAGGGACTTCTGTGATTCCCATATACAGAGACTTGGGGAGAGGAGATGACTTACCCAGATCACACAGCAAGGAAGCGTCAGAAGGCCTGGCCTAAATGTGCCAACCTATCCATAGCATGAGACAGAGTGGGGGGGGGGAGCTAAAGGGGGAAACTTGAAGTTGGCTCTTCTATCTTGAATTCTTGAACTATTTCCCCTCTCTACTTCCCTCTCTTTGCTTCTTCCCAAGTGTTAGTCATGTGCTGTTAGGGGTCAGGGAGGAGCAGAAAGTAGGCAGAGTGGGCAACTGATCCTACAGAAAAATATCCACCAGGGAAACCACAGCTTTTGCTCCATCTGCCTGAGTCTCCCTATTAAACTGGGAGCACCTTGAGGGCAGAGACTGTCTCTTGTCTTTCTTTCTATCCCCAGCATAGCACACAGTAGGTGTTTAATTAATGATTATTTACTTGGCTTGAAGATCTCAAGAGCGGAGGAGGGAGTTCAGTGCACTTTGGGATTGATCTGGTTGGTGTGGAGGTCTATGTTGGCATCTCTTCTAATCTGGTTTCCTTGTACCTCCCTGCTATTGCTCCTTGTACTGTTTTCTGGGTCTGCTTCTAAGCCCTGATGCTTCTCCAACATGGCAGACTGGGAGGACATCCACCATGTCCCCCCAAGATCTCTTCCCCCAGGCTAAACCATTGCCATCTCCTTTGACAATCTTGAGACAGCTTCACCTCAAGTCTCTACCTCTGCTCACATCCTCTAATATGCTGGCTTATCAATGTCCTTCCTAAAATCTGATAGTCAGAACTGAAGACAGGATTCTAGATGGAGTCTGGTCAGGACAGAGGAGAGTGGGACTATGACCTTCCTCGCCTTGGACACTGGGCTTCTCTGAATACTCCCTAAAAGCCCATCAGCTCTTTGGGTAACCACATCACACTGTTGACTCATATGGATCTAGGAGTCCACTGAGATTCCCAGATCTTTTTCAGGTGAGCAGCTGTCTTGCTCATCTACCTTGTATTTGGAAAGACGATTGTCCCCCCCAAAGTTAAGCTGAAGGCTGCATTTACTCCTATTTCATGTCTTCTTAAATTCTGCTCAATGTTCTGGGCTGTCAGTACTGACAGTCTGACTCCAGGATATTAGCCATTTCTTCCCACCTCCAGCCATTGATTGAAGTGTTTCCCAACTCAGGGCCAAGGACAGATCCTGGGCACTCCACTGGAGACCTCCAAGTTGACACTTTAACTATTCATGGTTCCTTCTTTTGAGATTCCATTGGACCCATTTCGAGTTCACTTAACTGCACCACCTTATGCTTGGCTCCGTCTTGTCCACAAAACTGGGAGGAGAGACTTTGGCTCATGCCTTGCTCAGATCTAGATGACTGTCTACACTGGATTCTACAGCCTTCCCTTGACATGGCCAGACCCTGAGTCACCTCTGGAATTTGTGCAGCTATAATACCTATGGGGAGGCTAGTGATTTGGGGGTGAAGGGGAATTGCAGCACTCCCAAATTTTATAGAGAATGGAACTCAACGGTACCCCCCCTCCACCAAAGTCTCAGGATTCCTACCTAAATGGTATTAAAAGACTCTAGTCTTTCTCCTGGTCTCCTGAATCCCTGTCTAGTACTCCATTCACTAGATGGGAAGCTCACTACCTCCCAGGACAGCCCACATAAGGCATCCTCACTCCAGGATCATCTGAGGTCATTACAGGGACCATATTTTTATATTACCAAGAGAAAGAGGGCAGGAGAGGTGATGTCCCAAATGGGCAGGGTAGGGATGGAGGAAGGAGGTGGTGTCCAGGGACAGTGATTCCAGCAGGATCTTGGGTAATCCTGCAGCTGCTCTCTCAGCAATCAAAGATGCCAAAGAATGTTGCCTCTCTCCTGGCCAAAGCACGCCCTGAGAGAGGACTTTACCTTTCTGGGCCTTTCCCCTCAACACACTCAGAACATAAATCCATGGATGGAGACTGGGGAAGGGAGCCCAGGAAGATCTGGGGAACAGGAAGATGGATAAAAGTTGGGTGCCAGGATAGTCAGATGGGGATGTGAGATCAGCTACAAAGGAGCATGGTGAGGACAGAGAACTCAATTTTTGGGCAGAGCCTTTGTCTGGCCTTTGGTGACCAACTCAGAGCACAGCCTGGAGGAGAGAAGGCCTAAATTTTGGAAGCTCAGTTTGACTCTCTGCAATCATGCTAGGCCTGAAGAACAGGGAGTGCCCTGAAGCTGCAGGGAAAGAAATCAGACCTGCCTCTCATCTCCCCTTCCCTCATCGCCTTTCTTTACTTTTCCTATTGGCTTTGTCTTCCAACTTGAGGAATGCTCTCTGAGATTCAAGAGTTCCAGTTCCAGAAGGTCATTAAACTGGAAGCTCCTTGAGAGCAGCGACTACCTTCTCCATTTTTGGTATCCCCAGTATTTAGCTCAGAGCTTTGTACATAGTAGGTGTTTAATAAATGACTGGTTGACTGATTGACAAGGGGAACATCCATGAGAAGGCTCTCCTTGGTTTATTATGATCCTAGGACTAGAGCTCAAAGGGTCCATCTACTCTAACTCCTTTATTTTACAGTTGAGGAAGCTGAAGTTCTAGGAGGTATTAAGGACCTCATTTTGCAGAGGAATAACTGAGGCCCAGAGGTGGTCATAAAGGTGGAAAGCTTCAGAAAGGGGACATAAATAACTCCAGGGCTAGTATTATTTCTCTTCCTGTTCTCCTTCCATGTTGTAGCAAGCACAGGATAGGGAAGAAAATGGGGACCCACATTTCCTGGGTTCATTCAGCTGGTGGTATCTGGGTGGGAAAAATCCCAGAGGGAATCAGTGCCTCAGTATTACTCCCATCTCGGACATCACTTGACCTTTTGATATTTTGATATGGACACAAGGACGAATTGTCTTTACTACATATATACATATGACATACACACTGTCATGCAAACACATATAACACACATGATCCTCTGGTTCACACATCGCACAAGAACGGGTGGTGCTTACCTTACTCTGCCTATATTGTAAATTCATGCACTCACTGCTCACACCATAAATATACATGTGAGCACCTATTCTTGGGCATTTTTGCCTAAACAAGGAATGCCCATCAATTGGGAATGTCTGAACAAGTCATGGTATATGAATATCATGGAGTATTATTGTTCTATAAGAAACCATCAATGGTCAGACTCTAGAGAAGCATGGAATGAATTCCATGAACTGATGCTGAGTGAAGGGAGCAGAACCAAGAGAACACTGTACACGTTAACAGCATTGTGAGTTGATCAACCTTGATGGGCGCAGTTCCTCTCAGTTCAGAGAGTTAGGACAACCCTAGGAGATTGGCTATGGATAAAGCTATCCCCATCCAGAGGAGAAAACAAAACAAAACAAAACAAAACCTGTACAGAATCCGAATGAACGCTATGTTCACTTTTTTTAAATTTCTCAGGATTTTCCTTCCTATCCTAAGGTTTTCTTTCTTTTCTGTTAGTCCTAATTCCTTATACAGAAAAATGCCTAATCTAAATACGTTAACCATGAATGTCTATGTACAATGTTAACTAGACTGCTTGCCACTGAGGGGAAGGGGAATGGGAAGGGAGGGTGGAAGGAAATTCCGTAACCTATAAATATGCATGTGGGTAAATGGTGAAAAACTTTCAGAACATGTAATTGGAAAAATAAAATACCAATTGGAACAAGGGAGGTAGACAAACACCACTTATGTAGACACGGCAATTAGAGACACACACTCTGCCCCGGGTTTATCCCCATTTCTTACAAAAGACATTGCCTTCCTTTGACCTCCTACTCTGTGGGCCTTTGTTGGACCAAGGAAAGCCACTCCCTTCCCCTGCCCCAGTCTGAATGACTACTGGTAGGGGCTTGGGGAGAAGGGGCTCTGACAGCCCCTGTTCTAAGGCCCCTCCCAGGCTTGGCATTCCTTGTTCTAAGGGGGAGAGATGATGAGTTCTATTTGGAATCTATTGAGCTGAAGATGTCTACCAGACATTGGCCCTCTTACTCTGAGTCTCCCTTTGCCATTTTCCCCTGCTGGTCCTGGATGAGGGCCCTGCCTTGGCTCAGACTTTCTTGTCTGTTGGCTCAGAGAGTCAGGACCAAGTGGTGATCTTGTCTCTGGGACAAATCTGACCCAGGACCAGCTGGAAAATGGGGGGAGCCCAGTGCCAGAGCAACTTCTGTCCTAGGCATTGGTCTCTTCAGTCAGGTTGATGATGGTCCTCCAGAGGGCTGGAAGGCCACCTCTTGGAGCAGGGAGAAGGGAAATTTGCTGTGTAGCTTTGGAGGGGGTGGCCCCCACCTCATTAATGCACTTTTCTCCCCCATATTTTGAAGTGTTTTTTTTTTTTTTTGCAAGGCAGTGGGGTTAAGTGGCTTGTCCAAGGCCACACGGCTAAGCAATTATTAAGTGTCTGAGGTTGGATTTGAACTCAGGTACTCCTGACTCCAGGGCCGGTGCTCTATCCACTGTGCCACCTAGCCACCCCCTCTCCCCCACATTTAACAGCCTTTCACTTATGAATTTCTTACCAAGAATGGAAAACTCAGCCAGAATATGAGGGAAGGAAGTAAGGGAGAAGAGAAGACCATGAGAAAGCTTTCCCCCACCCGAGAGAGAGAGAGAGAGAGAGAGAGAGAGAGAGAGAGAGAGAGAGAGAGAGAGAGATACACACACAGAAAAGGGAGAGACAGAGAGAGAAAGAGGAGGGTGAGGCATACTGAAGACTATTGTACACAGAAGAGATAAGGTTGATGGGTGGCAATTGGGAGTTGTCAAGAGACCGGAGGGGAGGCTCAGGGCTTCAAAGCCTCTGTCGGGGCACCGGTCTCCCCAAGGCCATGGGAGGCTCTCCCGGCCCAGCTGTGTGTCTGTCCTTGGCCACGCTTCACTGAGGCATGTGAGGAGAAGGGGGAGGATGGAGCTCAGATGGGGGCCCAAGCCTCCTTGGTCACTCTGACTCACTGAGTCCCTGAGGGGGCCCCTAGGGTGGGGGTCCCCTCCTCCCTGCCCCAGCTCCCTCATTAGCTGCCCTGTTTCTGTCCACCTTCTCTAAGGGAGAGCTGGGGCCTGTGGTGAGCATAAGACTAAGGAGAAAAGGGGTGGGAGCCATCAGCTGAGGAGCGGGGCAGGGGCAGCATCCTCAAAAAGAACTGTCCTGATGCTGCCTCTTATTCCCAGTGTGACCCAGGATGCATCCTGTCCTTTCTATGCCTCAGTTTCCTTATCTATAAAATGCTGGACTTGGACTAGCTCTTCCCCAAGATCCCTCCCAGTTCCCCATCCTCAGATCCTTGGGGACCCTTGGGGGAGACTTCAGGGTGAGGCAGTCATATCAGGGTGGAGGGGGAGCTCCTAGGGGATGGGGCAGTCCCGGGCAGTTGTGGCTCCCAGATTACTGGAGACAGAAGAGGCCACGCGACCAGCTCCATAATCAGAGGGTCACCAGGTAAGGGCCAGCCCTCTCTGGGCCTCACTGGCCTCATTTGATAAATGAGGGGACCGGCTGAGCCAGCTCTGACCCTTCCCATGCTAAGCCCTTTGTGGTTGGTCAGAATCTTCGAAAACAGAAGAAAGCTCAGGGATCCCGGCCCAGTTTACAGAAGGGGAAGCTGAGAGTCAAGGCAAGGCCAGCATCTCTTTCCTGTGTCCACACCGGGGTTTACATTTGTCTCCAGACTCCCATGTTATCGGGGGCCTCTCCCCAACACCCTCCCCAACCCCTAGGCAATTTCCCAAGGGTCCCCACAAACAGAACTGCTTGGAGGAAAATGGATGTGTCTACTTTTGTGGAGATCTTCCAAAGGCAACATGGACATGGGAGAACCACTAGGCTTGGCATCAACCCTTAAGACAAATATCACCTCATGCTCTTCGTTGTGGGACCTTGGGCAAGTCTCTTTCCCTTCCCCGGGCCTCAGTTTCCTCATCTGTAAATAAGGGAGGAGGCATGGAATTGTTAGTCCCTCAGGTCCCTCTGTCTTCCCTTGGGGTCTATGACTCCCTGGGCTAGCCTGGGAACCTCACCACAGCAGGGCCTCGTTTCTACCTTCTGAAGTCTCCCATAGGCCAGGTAGACAGCAGGTGGGCTCTGGTGTGTGTTGATGGCTTGTTGGTTCTGTGGGGAAAATGTATTAGGAGCTCCAAATAAATGATGAGAAACTCTGGAAACAACCACTCTGGAAAGTCTGTAGTGGGGGCTCCCTCGGAGGGGCTGCTCCAGAGACCCAAAGAGAGGGCTGGGGTAGGAGGGTGAAGGCAACAGGGCTTCCCCTGAGCCAGGGGAGGAACAAGGGCCTCAGAGGACTCAGTCATTTTATGGAGGGGAACTCTGAGGCCCAGAGCAGGAAAATGACTGGTCCTGGGTCACACAGATAGGAGGTGATCTGGAGGGATTCAAACTCACATCCTCTGACTTGTGACCTACTTGGGGAAGGGGACAGAGAGAGACAAAGACAGAGTCAGAGAGGAGAGACAGAGAGACAGAGATGGAAGGACAGAGATTGAGAGATAAAGAGACAAACCAAAAGAGAATGAAAGACAGAGAGACATACAGAGGGAGAGTAGATAGACAGACAGAGACAGAGACAGAGACAGAGACAGAGACAGAGCAGGGAAAAGCAGCCTGAAGAGGAATGAGAGCTGACTGCTTGCATGTGCTCTTTAAATGGAAGGTTTTGGAGGAGCCAAAGAGTGGTCTGGGGGAAGATGGTCCTTTGCTCATAGTCATAAACCTCCTGAATGTCTCTGGCAGGATTTGAACTCAGGTCTTCCTGACTCCAAGGACAATGCTTTCTCCTCTCCCCTGTGGCCTCCCCTCCCCCCATACTTACAGACAGACTGGGAGGAGGAAGAAGAAAGCATCCAATGTGACCCCAAGGTCTGGGAGCTTGGAGGTCGGCAGATGGAGGATTGAGGGGGTGCATAGGAAGGATTGAATCCCAAAGTGTGGGATAACGGGGGGCAGGAGGGGAGGTGCTTGGAGGAAAGGCCTGGGGTGGGGGAGAAGAATGCCAGATTATGAAGGGAGGCATCAAGGAGAAGGCAGCCAAGAGATGGGCCCATCATGGGTTCGGCCCTTGTACCCACAGGACAGGGGCCCCCGTGGAGGAAGCCACCGTTGCTGCCCCCATTTTAGATAGGGGAACACTGAGGCTCAGGAGCGAATGGCTCCGGGCCCCCGAGCCCCACGCCAAGTTCTGCCCTCCTCCCTCTAAACCTCATTGCACAATCTCTGAAAAATGCAATTATACCAGCTTACGGAGCAATCGGGGAGGTTAATTGTAGGTTAGCACATTCTGAGAGCCGTGGGGGGGGATTTTTCCACCCCACTGACAGACATGCAGGGACAAATGAAGGGTTTGATTGGATGGAGACAAGACTAGAAAACAACAGGACAGGGCGGCTTGTTTAGAGGGAAAGCCTAGAAAATGTCTCCGAGGCCCTTGCCCGCCATCCCAGGCCGGAGTGGGTCGACAACGTCCGTCTGGGGCAGAGCTACAAAGGCCACGGCCATCCAGGATCTGATGTTGGGCCCCGGCTGCCATCTCATCCTCCCTTCCAGAATAACTTCCTGCCCTTGGCTCCATAACTGTTGCAGAATTCATTGGGGAAACTGGTGGCAAATCCGTGGACCGCTGGGCCGGGCAACTGTTGTGTCCGGTCTGTGGATGGTGGTGACTGAGTGACTGTGGGTGGGTCATCACCCTGGAAGAGAATGAAGCTTTTCTTTTCTTCTGACTGAGGAATCCTGGAGGGGAATCTTCTCTTCTTTCCAATTGGTCAACAGACAAGATATCATATGCGTTCTGAGTGGGGAGGTGGGGAACCATGGGGTCAGAATGCTGCATACACTGTCAGGAGTGTTCATTGTGTCAGCCTGTCTTTCTTTTTCACGTGAGATGGTTCGGTGGTGGGGGTGATGATGGAAAAAGATTAGATTGTACAAAAACAGAGCTTTTCTAAAAATTTTAGAAAAATGTTTTTAACTTAAAACCAAGATAATACTCATTTATACATTCCTTTATTGATAAGGATAATGATGATCGCTGACATCAATATTGCACTCATCTGGTCCTTCCATAGCCCTGGATGCTTTTATTATCCTTACAGAAGAGAAAACCAAGGCAGACACAGCCTCAGGGACTTGACCAGGGTCACATGGTCAATGAGAATGAATTATTATTGATAACAGCGATTGATAATAACCTTTAAAGTTTGCAGAGCACTTCACAAATAGGATCTCATTTGTTCCTCACAAACCTGGGAGGTAGGAACTATGCCTCAAGGAAACTGAGGCAGACTGAGGTTCAGTGACTTGCTCAAGAGTCTGAGGCTGACTTTGAACCCAGGTCTTGAAACCACAGTCACCTTAAGTCCCCACACCTGCACTCATGCCCATGGCCATGGGTGTTTTTGAAAAAGCCTGGTGACCTTGCTGGTCTCTGCCCCCACTCTGTGGCTAAGGCAGGTGATTGGTGGACCCCCATGTGCAACTAAGTGGGGTATGAGAGCAAGGGGCCACGGGCCTTGGATTAAGCTCCCCCCCCCAAGTTGGGACCCTCAATCTTCCCCTCCAATACAAGGGGTTAGGTCTCTAGGTCTGATATGCAGTGAGGGTGGTGCCCATCAAGCAGCCCCAGGATCCACTGTCTGGGCCCCAAAACTCGGGGTCCATTCTTGGGGGCCGGCTTGGATGAGGTGTCTCCGTTCTGTGCCAGGGCTGCTGAAACCAAACCCTTTGGGTTGGCATCCCATTTTCCTCCATGATGCCAGCTCTGGCAGGCTGCAGACTCCTAGGCCAACCCTTGGCACCCAGGCAGGCACCTTGTCTAAACATGACCCCGTCGCCACCGCTTCTCCTTCCCCCGCAGGGGGAATCCACTTTTCCCATCAGATTTCTGGCTGATGCAACCAGGAATTGGAAGGAAGCCTCCTGGACGGTGCCACCGGTCTCCCAGGGATGAGGTGGTGGTGTCAGCTGTTCCGGAGGCCGGGAGCAGCCTTGGGGAGGCTCAGCACAGTTCCTCACATATAATTAACACATACAATGGAAGCCTTTTGTTCATCAGGCTGAAGGGAAGGGAGAAGAGGGGACTCAGCAAGCGCACCCAAGGTCAGAGAGGAAGGCGAGGGCAGCACTTGCCAAGGCAGGAGGTCCAAGGGGCACCTGGGTGGGACTCACAGGGGCATGCTCTGCCACAAGGAAACCTGCAATGGAAAGGGAAGGCAGGCAGGCAGGGAGCAAGGGCACCTTGGGGGGACTGAGGAGACAGATATGTTCACAAGGTGGGCTATGATCTGGCCAGCGAAGAGGTCATCTGAATGGGCGAGCCCACAGAGCACTGACTGCACATCTTGCCCCACTTCTGTCTCGGGTGTTGGCGCTGGCTCTTTGTCAAGACCAGATCACCAGGGAGGTGATGCCATGACAAGCACGTGAACCAGACTGGAGTGGGGGGCTGGGCTAAGTCCCCACCCCTACTTTCTCCTCCAGAGCCATCAGGATCCAGTGGCCAGATATGGATCAGGATGACTGGAGAGGGCCCTGGATGCGAGGCGGTCAGGGCGAGGTGACTTGCCCAAGGTCTGAGGCTGGATTTGAACTCAGGGTTGGCATTCTATTTTTTTTTCTTCCTATTAAGGGTCCTATTAAGGGTCATCTCTAAGATTGATTCCCTTGAGGGCAGCTAGGTGGTGCAGTGGATAGAGCTTCAGCCCAGGAGTCAGGAGGACCTGAGTTCAAATCCAACCTCAGACACTTAATAATTAGCTGTGTGACCTTGGGCAAGTCACTTAACCCTTGCAAAAACAAAGACAAGGGGGCATCTAGGTGGTGCAGTGAATAAAGCACCAGCCCTGAAGTCAGGAGTACCTGGGCTCAAACCCAGCCTCAGACACTTAATAATGACCTAGCTGTGTGGCCTTGGGCAAGCCACTTAACCCCATTTGCCTTGCAAAAACCTAAAAAAACAAATAAAAAAAAAGAAGACAAAAAAAAAAGATTCTTATGAGCTCATGATGTCCCACAATTTGTAATTCTAAAATAATTGATAAATGCTTGGAAAAGGTCCCATTTCTAAGACTTTGATGTTCACCTTCTCCAGTCTGTGTCACCTTGTCTTACCTGTGGCTCATGCTTAGCTGTAGAAGGCCTAAATCCATGGAAGGTGGAGAGCACATTGAAGTTGGTCTCAGAAGAAGTGGGTTCTAACCACTAACTAGCTGGGTGACCTTGGCCAAGTCATATGAATTGGTTTCCTTGCTTATGGAAAGGGGATAGAACTACTTGCCCAATGGACCTCATGATGGGACAGCCCCCCACCAAAGGTAAAAGAATAGAGAAATGTGAGCTCGTAAAATGGAACCCACTTTGTGAGGTCAGATCTGGTATATCTGGGAGTCCCAAAGTCTATAGTGGTGCCTTAAACTTCTGGAGGGTCCTCTGCGTGGGATACACCTATGGACAGATAAGCTCTCACGGACACACAGATATTCTCAGATACATAGACATATGTATGATGGAAATATAAACATACATGCATATACCTTTTGGGGGAGGGAGGGGTGGTCTAACCCCCAACAAACTGCAGCACAAGATGACCGGGGCCTCGTGGGTGGCTGGAGTCACTGGCAAGCCGGCCACTGGGCTGACAGAAAAGGCCAGTGTGTGGCCCGCGCCATTCCCCTCGCCCGAACAAAGTCTGGCTTGTGCAGTTTGAGAAATTTCCTCAAGAATCAATCCAACAATAGATTTATGAAGCCCTATAGTCCCACCCACTACATCACCAAAGGGACCCGGGGATGCAGCCAGGGGCACCTGACCCTATCCTGGCAGAAACTGCCCCCACCAGCGGCATGGGGAGAGACAAGGGGAGCACGGGGGGAATGAAAAAAAGGTAAAAGAGAGTCCCTGCCCGCAAGGTGCTTACCTATCTGGCCTCAGGATGGCGGATGATGCATCTGAGAGAATTTGGGCTGAGACACCCACCTCTCCTTGTACACCTGTCTGGACCTTGTACTATGGTGGGAAGAGTCAAAGAACCCAGGTTCAAATCACATCTCTTTTTTTTTCTTTTTTTGGTACTTGTATGACAATGGAGTTAAGTGACTTGCCCAAGGTCACTCAGCTAAGTTAGTATTAAGGCAGCATTTGAACGCAGGTCTTGTCTCCAGGGCTGGTGTTCTGCCATCTCTGCCTTTTGTTACCCATGTGACTGTGGGCAAATCGAGTCCTCTCCCAGGGCCTCAGTTTCCTCATCTGTAATATGTAGGATGGGCTCAATGGTCCCCAAAGTCCTTTCCAGTCCTGGACGGTCTGTTGGATGGTTCAGGGGGAGCCAGACCCCAGAAGCGTGAAGACCCCAGGGAGCCCCAGCCTCGACGTCCTGTCTGCTCAGAAGTGAGCAGCATCCAGAGAGACCGGAGGGTTCAATAGAAGCTGTCCCCTGCGCCTCCCTTGTCCCTCCCCACACCCGCTGGTGGTAGTTTCTGCTGGGGCAGGGCCGGGTCCCCTCTGGGGCCCGGCCAGACTTTTCCCTCCAAGGCCATGAAAAGCTGGGGGCTTCGCCCACTGGGCCGGGCCTGCTGGCATTGCCGGGGAGGGGGCTCCTGGGCGCGGGCCTTCTCTCCCTCCCCAGCCCCCCGGCAGCCGGCACGTTTTGAGCCGTGTGGTAAACGAGACACGATAATCTCCTTCTCTGACTTGTGAGAGGAGGACGGCGGGCCCAGCGCCCCGTCAGTTTGGCATCTTAATTGGAGAGCCGGCCCGCCTGGGAGTTCACTACCTACGGCTTTTATATTGACGCGTCTTAAGGGTTTCATGAGACCCATTAGGGAGAGAAGACTCTCCTTTGTTCGCCGACAAGTAGGGTCCCATCCGCGGCCGGGGAGCCCGGCTGCCTAAGTGCTGTGTTCTTTGGGCCCCGCCGGCCCCGCTGCCAGGGCGAGCTGCCTGGCGGCCCCGACAACAAGCCGCTGAAGGGAGGATTTCGCGCGGCCCATCAACCCTCAATGCGAAGGATTAGCGAGGAGAATAGCTTGACAAGGTTGACTCGGGCTCACAATGGAGGTCTAATGAGCTACCTGACGTGGAGCCGAGAGAACACTCCAACACTCATACCAATTAAAATAATTACACCAAATCTTTGGCTGCTACTTTGGAACAAAGCCTGTGGTTTTGCCTTTTTCCCCCCCTTTTTCTCCCACCTCCCCCTTCCCGGGCCTGACTCCATCCGGAGCAGAGAGGAGCCTTCCTGCTCGGCCGGGGGAGGTCCGCAGGGGTAGGGGGGCACCTGGGCTGGGAGGCCGAGGCAGGCCCCAGGGAGGCGGGACGGGCAGGCCCGGGAGGGCAGGGCCATCCCCGGGGCTGACTCACCACCAGCGTTTCACGTAGTGCCCGCTGCCTGGGGTGGCTGGCTTGGTGATGACTCTCATCTCTGGGTGCTCAAAAAATGCCTGGAGGGTCACTTTGACTGGTACCCAAGGCCTGGGACCAGAGCACATGGGCACGCAGGGTCAGACGCTGTCCTCCGGGCAGAGGCCTTGTGCACCCACCTGGCCAAAGGCCCACACTCTGCACTACCCACAATCAAGTCAGGTTTCTGAGAAGCCCCCTTGTTGGGGGACAGTCAGTGTGTGGGATCTGTGCAGAGGGCAGGGCCCTTCCCCTCTCCTAGAGGCCTGAGCCCCCAGGCCAGGCTAATTCCCCCTCCTGATCTGTGGATCTTGAGTAGTTCAGAAGCAGCCACGGAGGAGAATTAAACATCTTTATTTATCAGCTAATTGAGATTCTCCCCCCCCCCCCCAACTAAAAAATGCCAAAGGAGCTCAGACTTGCACGGCCCACCAGGTGGGTTTCTGCCCAAGTCGTCATGATCTGGCATTCAGACACACAGACACACAGACAGACAGACACACACAAACACACACACGCAGGCGCACGGGGGACCTGGGCCTGCCACGTCCATGTGAAGGCAGGCAGTTCCCCAGCTAAGGGCCATCCCTGGAGGAGCACACAGCTATCTGTCAGGAAAGCAGCAGAGGGACGAGGGGCTGAGGGGATAGCGGGGATGAAGGGGGCAAGGGGGAAAAGGGGATGAGGGGGACGAGGACAAGGACAAGGGGTCCTGGCTTTTTTCCTTTGCTCAGAGAAAACATCTCTGTTTAAACAAGCACTAAATCCGGTCGGTGGCGGGCAGGAGTGGCTCATGACCATCACTAAGGAGAAGACAAATCCGTCGAGGCCCTGGTGACAAGCGGATCCCCGGTAGGCCCTCCTCAACGAGCCGCATGGCAAGCCTGCCCATGAGGGCAAGAGCAGAGCCGGGGGGTTCCCGGGAGGGCTGGGGGCCCAGAAGGAGGAGGCGGCCCGCCGTCCACACCGAACGCTGGCTGCCACGGCCGACGTCGCTGCCGCTGTAACAAAGGTCCCACTTCCGTTCCCACCGCCATCACGGACACAGGTAGGCCGGGTAACGGGGGACGTTTCAGGGTTGGAAAAACACTGTAAAAGAATACAAATTTTATTTTCAGTCTGGCTTTTTTTTTCCCAAGGCCCTCGTGCTCCGCTTCATATTCTGATGGTGTTTCCTCAGGATGTCCTCTGTTTTTCTGTATCAAAGGCGATATGGGCGCTGGGCCGGTGGGAAAGGGAGTGGACGGGACCCCTTTCCCGAGCGTCTCTCGCAGGACGCAGCGGCAGACAGGCAACATTCCAGGCAGCCTCGGGGTCTTTCCGAACACCATCCCCTGCGTTGGCAAGAGGCTCTGTTGACAGCATCTGAGGGCGGAATCTTATCTACCAGATGCTGGGACGCACACCCCAGAGCCTGCGTTTCCTGAGGAATTCTGTTCTTGCCTAAAGGCACCACGGCTCACACGCCTCCCAGTGACAGGCCTCCACTCTGGGAGCGGCTGGGAAGGAGGGGGATGGGGATGGGGAGAGGGAGGGGGATAAGGAAGAAGAGAATGAGGAAGAGGAGGAGAAGGGGAGGAGGAAGAGGAAGAGGAGAGGAGAGGGAGGGGAGGAAGAGAAGAGGAGGGAGTGGAAGAGGATGAGGAAGAGGAGAAGGAAAAGGAAGAGGGGAGGAGGGAGAAAAAAAGGAGGAAGGGGAGAAAGAAGAAGGAAGGAGGGGGAGGAAAGAGAGAGGAGGAGGAAGAGAGGAAGTAGAGGAAGAAAAGGAGAGGCTGAACTCTAACCAAAAATTCATACTACATAAAAGAAAAAAGGTGCCTGGGGATCTCTGAGCCATTTCCCCCATAATCTCTGTCCTGTGTGGGTCTCCAAAGTCGCAGGCTGGCGAGGGAGATAGCCAGCTGGTGACTAGAACCCAGAGAAAAGCAGTGACCCCACAGGGAGGTAGCGCTTGGGGAAGGCCTTGGGAATCCCAGTTCTAGACCCTTGGTTGAAGAACCAACCTAGGTCCCTTAAAGAGAATGATTCCTGGGTGGCTCAGTCTATCTCTGAGCAAGTTCTGGGCTAGGTCCTGGGGCACCATCCAGTCATCGGGGCCTCGGGGACCCCTGGTCCAAGCCCCATTTTGTGCTAGTGGAGACACCCAGGCAGAGGCCTGGCCCTGGGCCCTGGCTCTTTTTCCTCTTCCCCAACAGTGAATTCTGTTAAGATACAAAGGGCTGGGCTACCTGGGCCCCCAAGTTCTCCCATCTGGAGCAGACACGGCTGGTCTGTTAACCGAGAAGGGAAGCCTGGGGGGGGTCCCTCCGGTCTGGGCTCTTTCCTGGCTGGGGCCGGGCGCTCACTTCGGGCCTCCCTGCCCTGGCTGGGCTACCAGTGAGGCAGCATCTCCCCCTCCTGGACAGCCTGGAGACTAGCGCCCGCACTGGAATGGGCCCCTTTCAATGAGAATCCCCCTAATTCTAAACGCTGTGAGATGGAAACGTCTCTTTATAGAACAGTAAGCTAAGGGAGTCTCCGGTGGCCAAGGCCTGGACACAGAGCTCGGTCAGGGTGTCTGGGGTCTGCCCAAGTCCACTCAGCACCAGGGTTCAGTTCAGCAAGGGATGCTCCTTGGCCGTGGCAGCTTGTGAAGACCCCTGATCAGGCAGGGATACTCTGGGACGAGGGGGGTCCAGCTCAGTGGCTTGGGGGGCACTCCTTGAATAGAGCCCACATTTGTGACCACGTGCTGCAAGTCTCTTGGGAGGGTGTGACCCAGTAGCTTGGGTCAGGATGTGGGCAATGCCTAGGAAGCCTCTATGCTCCCTGGGGGGGCACCAGCGACAAATACCTGTACCTCCCATACCCCCCGATCTTTGCTGGGTGACTCGGCCACCTGGCCAAGGTTCCCCCCCTGCCCTCACCAGGGCTCCTACCCATCCATGTGGCACTGACCTCTTGGCAGCAGACTCCACAGGCCCATCTGGGCACAGATTCCGGGGTGGGGGCATGATGGTCCAAAGGAAATTGCAGGAGCTGAAATGGGAGGACTAAGAGGCTCAGAGACAGAGGAAGTGGACAGGAGAGCTGCCGGTGCTCCTGGCTCGTCCAGGGATGGGCGCTTAACCTCAGCAGCTCGTGACGGTTGCTGGCAGGCCCGAGCGCTTGGTGATCCACAGCTTGTTCACCTCCTCAGCACTGGTCGGGTGAATGCCAAGCGTCTTCTTCATCTGCGAATAGGTGGCCCCGCATCTAGAGAGACAGAGCGAGGTCAGGAAGTGGCAAGGTCAGAGTCCTGGGGTGACGGACTGGCAACCACATGGGGGTGCCCGGGGGAACACCCTTGGCCTAGGGCTGCCAGGAATGACCATCCTGGGATTTCTGAGGGAAGGGAGGTAAAAGGGCATGAGTGATTTTGGTTCCTTCCTCATATAACTTCATGTTTCCCAAAAGGGTTGGCCCAATCCGGCCTCACCTCAGCCCCTCCAATACCCCCAGTCAATCTGAAGAGTTTGAGGTGAAGCCCGGGGGAGTTTAACTTCCTTTTCACAAAGGGATCTCACAGCCACGGAGGCCGATCCTGTCTAGCATCTAAAGCTCTCTGAGAGGGCAGGTGCCAGCTCCTGTGGCAGTCCTGTCCACACTGGGAGAGCCCTCAGGGCCAGGACCCTCCTCCTCACTTCACTGCCCCAGATGGACCACCCATTCCTGCCCATCTTGGGACTGCTATCCCCTCTCAGCTCCCCCTGTCCCTCCAGCCCAGCCTCCCTTTGCACTTGTTCTTCCCCTTCCTTGTCTACCAAGCCTATATCTGTGTCTCTGCCATCCTCCCCAGAACTCTTGGTCCTCCACAAGGAACCCTACAAATACATGGCTTTGGAATCATGTCTCTGGTCCTCCCCACCCCAACCAGGCCTAGCCTGGCCACCCTCCTCTGGACACTGACCAGCTCCTTAGACCACGTGTCCAGAACCACCACTGAGCTGCTGCACACTTGCAAGGATAGTCTCAGGTCACCCTGCTGGACCCCAGGCATCAGAACAGCAGCCTCGCCTGCCTGGGAGCAGTGACTGGGTGGCCTTACTGAGCCGTGGCCTGCACCCTGGCGTTTATCTTGAGGATTCTGTCTTGTTGGACTTGGGCCAGGGTTTGGGCCTGTCTGGACCTCAGTGAGTGACTGTCCTCTCCTCCAGGGGGCTGGGAGTCTTTTAGGGCCGCAGGCAGGGCCAGCTCACGGTCAAGGTTTGTTAACTGGCTGACCGACTGCTCTGTTCTCCCTGCCTTTTTCTAAGCCACTTATGTGAGCAGGAGCCCTGAAGAAGCTGAGAGAGCGGGGACAGACCCCTGATTAGTAAGGAGACTCTTTGGAAACAAAATTCATTCATTTCCCATAATTCGGACAAAGCTGCCCTAACCTAGGGCTCATTAATCAGGTCTTAAAGAACTGAGGGGCAGGGGCCTAAGCGTAAAACTGGACTTTCTCTTCTCCTAGCTCATATCTCCTCCCTCTCCTTCCCTTTGGGAGGCAGAGCTCCCCCAACCCATCAGCCCAGAAACTCGGACCCGTCCTGCCATTCCAGCCTCAGCCGCTTGGCTCCTGGCTCTTGGGGGCTGCTGAAAGCCCCCCCAAAGAAGGGGGATCTGCCAGCATCAGCCTCCCCTGAGCGCCCACCTTCACACACGGCCTCTCTCCCAGAGTTCTTCCAGGGAAGAGGCCCAGAAACGGCTGGGCTGGGGGCCACTAGTTGCCCGAGCTCCTCAGCAGCTCCTTTAGCAAACCTATGCTGACCAGCCCAGCACACGTGGGGGACAGGCAAGCTTTCCCCTTTCCCCGACTTCCTTCCCATGGTTATTTTGGACACAACTTCAAAACGATGACATCGTACAAAATACCCTTCTAGAATCTGTACCCCTGGCAATTAATGGTCTACAAACACATGTCGAAAATATGTGATCTCAAGGTCCACTTCAATCCAATGTTCTGGAGCAAGGCCCCCTCCCCCACCACGGTTGGGCCTCCTCCTCTAATCCCGTTTCTGCTTCTCATTTACTCCAGTCACTCAAGGAGTCAAAACCCAACAATGGCCAGAGTGAACCAGTGCGAACACGTGTGAGGGCGCTGGTGCCCACCAACAATGCCCAGGATTTGATGGGATACCACCCCACAGATGGGATGGGCTCAAGGAAGGCAAGGGTGCAGAACGATGGGTCTGGCCAGTCCCGTGGCCTTCCCTTGCCCCAACAGTGCAGATGCTTCCTGGGGCAGCACCAGGGCTGGGGGGCCCTGGCACCAATGAGGCATGGCCCGACCACACCTGCTCCATCTGGGCTCGCTTGGGTGACTCGGATGGGGACAGGCAGCCAGAGTTGGGGATTTCTACCCGGCCAGAAAAGCTGCCCACCGGGAGCAGGGAGGTGGTAGAGGAAACCCCACTCTCCAGCTCTCCGCAGCATGATGGGTCTAGAGATAACTGGAGGAGGATCCCCCCTCTTCACCTTGATCCTAGGCTGCAGAAGAGGAAGAGTAAATATTACTCTCTGCCCAGTAGAAAAGAGAAATGGGGCCCCTGGGGAGGGAGAGTCTGCCCAAAGGGAGCCCAGGCCCAGCATGCTCAAGAGGCGTGCCATCCCTGGCTGGGGGAGGCTGGCTTAGGATGCCCGGTGTTCAGTAGCCACAATTCTCCCTGCCTGAAGCCAGGTTTGCTGACAATGCCTCGGAAGGCCTGAGGGGAAGACGTGTCTCTTCTGGGGCCTCCCAAGGCAGCTACAGAGCGTGGGGGGCACTCGAAAGGATCTTTTGGGAGGTTGAATAGCACTTGGCTGAAGAAGAAAGCTGGGAGCTTCGCAAACTAAACCTGTGGCATCCTAATAAAGACTTGAAGTATTTTTGCTGAAAATACATCTAATACTACATAAAAGCAACATAAAACCCGGGGTCTTTTCAACTGTAGTGTTGCCAAAATGAAGCAGCTCGGCCCTGGAATGGAAGAAGTTGGGGGAGGACTTTGGAAACTCAAGACATTCTTTGGGACTTACTTGATCCCAAGAGCAAACCCTTGAATAACTTCCCCTGCGTTGGGGCCGATGAAATGAAGGCCGAGGATCTTCTGGTCTCTCTCCCGCAAGCACACCATCTGAAAACAATAGACCCCCAGTGAGACCGGCCGGGCAGCTGCCTCCTGGGAGAGGGCACCGCTGCCCGCCACCCACTGATGGGTTTGTCCTCCCACGCTTCCGGGCCTTGGGGAGCCCAGCTCGGCTCAAGGGTGAATGGGGATGGTGCCTCGGCCACACAGGGTTAGAAGGAAGCTGGGGTGGGGGCTGGGGGTGCTGGCAGACCCCGGCTGGGACATGGAGAGCTCTCTTCTTCCATCTGATGGAGGGCAGGCCATGGGAAGGCCCAGGCTAAGCTGGGAGAAATCCCCTTCCTGATCATTTTACAGCTATGTCATTGTGGGCTCGGCTCTCCCAGAACCCAAACCCTGCCCCTGCTCCCGACCATCGCCCAGAGCTGCCAGTGACACAGAAGGATTGGAGCAAGCAGTAGGAGGCCTCTCTTCAAATCTAGAATGAACACAAACTCCCAAATCCTTCCTGAGGAATTATCGGTGACATATGGATAGAGCACCGGCTCTGGAGTCAGGAGGATGAGTTCAAATTCAGTCTCAGACACTTAATCATGACCTAGCTGTGTGGCCTTGGGCTAGTCACTTAACCACATTGCCTTGCAAAAAAAAAAAAAAAGAATTATGGGTGACACAGCTAGCTTGGATCGCCTCAGAGAAGAGTGCCTCTAGGGTTCCCTCTATGGTGGTCCCAGGTTCTAGATCTGGAAAGGTCAGGCTTGGGAGACTAGCCCATCAGATGGTCTCATCTTACAGATGAAGACCCTGAGGTCCTCATCTAGGTGGTTAGAAATCTCACAGTCACCTGTGCAGCCAGCCCCATGGCCCTTTTAAGCTGGTCCTCAGGGGACCAGGGCATTTGCCAAGGGGCAGCCTGACCTTGCAGTCTGGATAACATCCCAGACCCTGAGTTCGAGGCCTGACCTTAAAATCTTCTGACTGTCACTCTTTCCCTGTGATGCCTCAGGTTCCAGGCCTGTCTTTTACTGGGACTATCTGCTCCTCTGAGCAAGGCCACATAGAGTTCTTCAAGATGAGTTCCCAATCCATGAAGCATGAGGGGTAGAGTGTGAGGGGCAAGTTCTCCGGTTTAGGCTCCTGCTAAGGGTGGCCCCAGGCTACCCTGATCTCAAGGTCAAGATTAGGGACACTCTGAGAAAATCCAGTCTGTTCTCTCAAAATCCCAAGGGCTGAGTCTGGAACCTGGGCATCCCAGAGGAGATCTCAGCCAATGGTGAAGCCCAAGTGGAGCCACTAGGAGACTGCACTCCACTCCCTACAGCCTGTGAACGACACCAGCCAGGGACTAGCCAGAGTTAAAGAGGGATTCTTTGTGCAGTCACACACAAAGGGACACAAAGCCCCATGGCTTCCCTCAAGGAGATGCCAGTAGACCATGGAGGGTCCTGTTGCAGGGGCACTGGGTTGGCACCAGTCATCTTGCACACAGTAGGGGTTAACAGAATAGCCAGGCTGGGAGCAATGTGGCGAGATGGTTAGTATGCTGGCTCAGGCTTGGCGGGTGACCCTGGGTAAGTCGCTGCCACTCCAGCCACCACAGAGGACCCCACCACCACCCCTGGCAGGACCACCAGTCAAGTTCTCCATAGACATGCACTAGGTGATTAGTCACACTGAAGAGACTCACTTTGATGTAACACTGGGAGGAGTCTCTTCCAGACACAGTAAACTCCAGAGGCTTATAATAAGCATGATAAACCTGGGAAAAAAGAAGCTATGGTCAGAGAACATCCCAAGGGCGGCCTCCACCCTTGTGACCATTTACAAGTGCCACTAGAGCTGCCTGGTCTGGTCCAGATGGGAGGTCTGGTCAACCCGAGGCCATCTTAGGGTTAGATGGAGACCAAGGGCCACCTCTAATGGCTCAGAGGGGGCATGAAGGGGGGCACCCTAGGCCTCGATCTGCAAGGCATCACGATGGTCATCCAGCACCCATCCAGAACCTTCCAAGGCAGGGGAGCTCACTCCCTGTCAAGGTAGCCAACTCCGCTTGTCTCTATGAAGGCATTTGTCCTTCCATCGAGCCTGAATTGGCCACATCGTGCTACGGCTCCTAGTTCTGGGCCCCGGTGGAACAGACCTAATGGCTCTTCCAAGTGACCACCCTTCACATACTTCCCCAAGCTTTCTCTTCTTTGGACTCAACCTCCTTTATTTCTTTGTGGAGTTCTATTCTCCATCCTGGCCACCTCTTAATCTCTCCCAACTTATCACCCAGCAATGAACCTCACACTCTGGATGGGCTCCACACATCTCGTAAGGCAGCCTTAGATTCTGGTCATACTTGGAATCCTCAATGTCTACGCTGATGTCCATTTCCATGCCGGCCCCACATAGAGGAAGAGATGATCATGCCTTTGGCTTTGCCACTTCCCTGGTGCTAAATGCTCTGATCCCTTCCAGCGTCCTTTGTCCTGCTCCCCATCACCTCTGTCCCGCCACTCTTCCTGGCTCTGTTCATCTCTGTTCTGGCCCCACTTTCTTTCTTTCACAGACATGACCCTATAGCTGACCGACTGAACCACAGCCTGCCCTCTAATAATGGGATGTATCTGAAGTGCCTAAAGCCCATTTGCCTAGAGATTTCCAAAATGGCAGGTGGGCTCAGGAGAGGCCGGAGCTGGCTATGGCGCCAGGGAGGAGAGGGACATGAAGGGCAGAGTCACCTGCACAGCAATGACAGTTAACCTTATGGGAGCCGACCAGATTAACAAGGGCAAGTAGAGAGTGGAGAAGGGGGGCCGGGACAGAGCCTCCAAGAAAATCCAGAGTCTGAGGGTGGGACGTGGGAGACAATTAGCCAAAAGATACTGCCAAGAAGAGTGAGGATTGAACTATCTGGCTCCAACCTAATTTCCCCCAGTATAATTACATCTTCACCTCGCAGTCAAGAGTCCAGACTGGCCTTCTTCCATGCCTTCACACTGCCCTCAGACCCTCCAGAGCTCAGCATGCACCCCACCTCACTCACGGGCATCTGCAGGCAGTTTGTACTTTTTCTGTCTTATGTTTGGACTTCTATGTCTTGCCCAAGAGGCTGCAAGCTCCTGGAGGGCAGGGGTGTTTGCTTTGGTCTTCTGGCTCCAGCACCCTGGACAGCACCTGACCCACAAGAGGGGTCTCAGCAATGGATGAAGCTCATCTACCAAGCAAGAGGCAGGTGAGGAAGGTGAGGCAGGTGAGGTAAGCTGGCCCCCAACAGCTGGCCCTTTGAGGAGTCAAACAGATGTTCTCCTGAGATGATCTGAAATGGATAAACTAGGCTAGCAAGGGTAGGGAGATGAGCACCTCTGCCAGACTTTTGGAAAAGGCCCACGTCCAGCAAGGTGACCTAGTAATGGCAGCTCAGCAGCTACAGGGCCTGGCCTTTGCATTTCTTTACCATTGCATCAGAGAGTTCAACCCCCAGGCTTTGGAGACACAGAGTGAGCCAGGCCTTGCCTTTCAGGAAGGACATTCTGAGTAGGGGCAAAGCTCCAAAGCAACCTTGGTGGGGGGAGGGCCAGAAAGGGGTTCCTAGAAAGAGACAGAAGCAGCATTTGGACCGAGGAAGACGAGCAGGACAAAGGTGTGGAGGCTGGAGATGGATGTTACATGGGAGGGGCAGCAATACTGGGACTGCTGGCAAGAAGAGGGGACAGAGAGAAGATTGAGAAAGCTGAGAAGAGGGGACGGGGCCGAGGCAGAGAGTAGGGGGGGACTGGAGGCCAGTGAGGAGCTAGTGGTGAGAAGGGCCTGAGCCAGAAGGTGTCCAAGACTGGACACATCTCCGTCTGCCTCATCCGCATCTCCTTGGTGCTTCCCATCGCCAGCATATGCCCTCCCAGACTCTACCAAGTCAATCGATGCCTGCCTGAGAATCATCGCTGCCCCAAAAGGGCCAGAAGCCTATTAGGGACAGAGAAAATCTGCTAAACACTGAGTAACAGACAAGTGACAGTTGGATGGGGTGCAGGCCTGGACATTGGGAGGGAGATTCAGGTTCAAATCCAGTCTCAGACACTTCTGAGCTGGGTGACCTGGGCAAGTCACTCAACCACTGCCTGCCTCAGTTTCTTCAACTGAAAAATGGGGAAAATAACAGCACCTCTTTTACCAGCTTGTTGTGAGGATCAAATCAGATAAAAGTGCTATAGAAACACTATCAACTGTTATTGTTAGGGTTAGCATTAGTAGTACTAGTAGTATTGGCGGTGGCGCTGGGGCAGTGTCCTGCCAGGAGCTGGGATACAAGTTCAGACTGAACCCACGTCTGCCCTCAAGGAGCCTACACTCCGCAGATTTTCTGTTTCACTTTGCTCCATCTTGAACTTGGGAAGTTTAGAACCCACTCGAGACTAGTTTCCCTATTAAATCTGCCACCAGAGATCTTGCCCATCTCCATCTTCAGCCTTGTGGGTTTTTCACTAACAGACGAGGGGGTTGGCACTGATAGCCGGGGGTCCTCCCTCAAAGTCAGGCTGGCTTGTGGCATTCATCACTTTGGTTTCAGATATCCCTCTGACAAAATGTCTAAGAATTTTAGCAGCCATCAAAGCCAAGCTCCTTTTAGGGAAATGTGCCTTCACCCGTGCTCCATCCTGGGGTGCCCCTCTCTGTATTCACGGCTTTTCTCAAAACTCCTCATGATTCTCTATCCACCCACAACAACCCGAGTTATCTTCTGTACATGTTTTACCCCTCCCTCCCCCGACCTGAGTGTCCAGGGCCCCCCCCATTCTGCGCTCTCTCTCCCCCGTCCCCTCCCCTTCCCTCTCCTGAACTGTGAGTCTCCACAAAACCTAGGCCGTGGGACCCCACTGACCCTTTCTGAAGTTTGACTACCCCATATTGTGGGGCCAGCCACCCTGGGCCTCATCCTGTTCTCTGCTATTGCAAATTGTTTCTAATTTTTTTTTTTTTGTTCTGAACATGATAATCCAGTGAACCTGAGCAGCAGATGAGGGCTGGACATGAAGCCACGACTCCCACCAGGCCAGGCGTCCTTGGTCTGAGTGGTTGGCCGCCCATATGGCTCCCTATCAGAGGTTGACTCCTCATGGTTGGTGGGGTTTCACCCCAAAGCACCCTTGTCCCTCCCTGTTCCTTCTGGCTGCCTTTGTTCCCCAAGGTGGGGTTTCCCAGACAGACTTCTTACTTCTTCCTCCACCCAAGGCCTCTTCTGTTGTCTCCTGGAAACACAGGGAACATGGGACTTTCCAAGGCCATGTCAGGAAAACTCAAGTGCTGGCAAGTCCCACCAAGCTGGAAAAACCTCCCGGCCAGGCTGGGGAAGGGCTGGGTGGGCATCTGTCACCCGGGGGCTGGTCTTGCTGAGTCCAGCAAGTGTGGCCCAACAGGAGCTTGAGTTGTTCCGGAGACACGGGGGGGGGGCTGGCATTGGGTGCCCGTTAGGAAGCTGGGCTCTTTGGGAAGCTGGAAGCACTCATTCAGTCATGGAACAGGAACTCCCCATGGGCGGCCTTAGCAACCTGGCCAGTGGTGGGGTGCTTAGCTGGCTTGGGAGTCTCTTCCCCCTTTCACTGTTTTCACAGAAAAGTCCCAGGATCAGGGGCACCCCCAGAGGCTCCCCCATTGTACAGGAGCCAGGGATGCCAAGATGCTCAGCCAAAAAATGGACGGCACCTGCCTTCATGGGAGAGTGCTGACCTGGACCCTGTAGCCGGGTCCAGGTCAGTAGTGAGGGGAGAAGCCCGTCTGTAAGGCCCAGAGCTCAGAGCCCACGCCTAAGAGTGTGTGTGTGTGTGTGTGTGTGTGTGTGTGTGTCTGCATATCTGTGAGAGTCATGGTCTGTGGAACACTTGCTCACTGGCCACGGACCACAGCACACCAATCTGAGGAAGGCTTAGAGTTCAGCTCACCCTGACCCCAGGCCTGGCCTTCCAGTCTGTCCCCCCAACACCAGGCAGTGCCAGGCCCTGGTCCAGCCAAGCCAAGGCACCAGCTCAGGACAGGGTGGTGACTCTTCTCGCATGGGAAGGAGGTCTGAGAGCCTTATCGAGGTGTTTCAAGTTCACAGGAGGGAACATGGGCGCAGGGGGACAAACAAAAGTCGAGCATTGCCCCTGCAGCAGCAGGCTCCATGGGCACTGCTGGCAAACCTTGCCCTCCCACCTCAGTGGGTCTATCCCAAGAAGCCTCCAGAAAGTTGGGCTGGGGGCACAGGCCCCCCCACACCTCTGGGACAGGGCCCGACAGGGTAACAAATGAGCTGGGCTCTCCCATGTGCTGCGCAGCTATTAGCAATTAATGGAGCTTCAGAGGCCGTGGTTTGACTCAAACAGTCCAGAAAGGAAAATAAACAAAGGCTGTTTGGCTGCTCCCCATCAGAGAACACAAATCAACATCCCCAAATGGGGCCTGATCCACGCGGCTCGATCAAAGAGGCTCAGAGGGCCAGCCTGCGCCGGGGAGCCCCAGCTGTCAGGACCACGGCATAATGGGGGGCGGGGGGATGAAAGGGAACTGCAAAGCGAGGAAGCCCACAGAGCGGACTTTTGGCCCACGCGACATAAGCCTCCCTTCTGAGCCCACTGCCAGATGGCGAGGGGAGCAAGAGGGCAAGGATACCCACCCCCAGGCTGATCAGAGACAGAATCTGCCCCCAATTGCCTCATCACCTGGCTGGGGATGCCCACTGACACACTGGCCAGTCCTGGGGATCTCAGCTGATCCCCACGGGAACCCCAAGAGCAGGGAGTGAGACAGGAATGAATCAGGGTGCCCTCCAAGGACCCAGAAGACCTGAAAAGACAAGATGACCAGACTCTGGCCAGACCGCAGCCTTAGGCCCAGATCCTGGGGATGGGCTAGGAGACCAAGAAGGGGCAGGGCTGGTAACAGGGAAGGACCAGGCAGGTCCTGGTGTCCCAGGCTGGCGAGGCAGTGCCACCCAGAGACCCCACCAAGGGCCCTTCTCTGGGATCAGCAGTTAAAAACTGAGTGTCTTCAATCCTGGTTTTGGCAATCTGGACCACTCAGAACCAGGGCTGGGCTCAGCTTTCTGGAGATTGTTCCAGGTCTGTTCGTGTGGGGAGCTCGGCCCTAGTGACTAGTGGGGGAAGCTGGGGGTCCAGATATTGCTCAGCTGGACATGACCACCAGATTGACCTCTTAGGCCCTCAGTCTCCTTTTCTGCCCCATTCCAGCTCCAAGGATCTGCGGGTGCAGCTTGAGGAGGAGAAATCTTGATATTTTTTGGAAAGTCTGTTTCCTTGGCTGGAAACACAAAGGGAATCTGAGATGTGTTATGGGAGTGATAACAAAACTAGGAGTTCCACCCAGGTCCCTGGACACACACAGGTAGGAAACTCGACCAGGGGAAATGTAGAACCCAACACTTGGGCACAAAAGAAAAAAAAGCCAGCTTCTCTAGGACAAGACTGGGGAGGCAAGGTGAAAAAGAGCCGAAGGTCTTGGTGGAGTGCAAGCTGACTTTCTCCCTGTTTCTTCTGCTGTTCTGGGGAGGGGCTGAGCTGACCACCAGAGCTCGCAAGGCTCCCCCAGGGACATTCTGTGGCTAATCTGGAGCAGGCCTGGATGGGGAGGCGGGAGTTCCTGCCCCCAGGATCCGCAGAAAAACTGGGTCTGGGGGCGCCGGGGACACGTGATGGCTGGACTCTAGGATCCAAAGGATCAGCCAGGGGAAAATGAGATCCGGCCAGGTCTGCTTGGTCGCAGGGACAGAGTGTCACAGAGACACATCAGACTCCTAAGAGAGGGTGGCCTTGGGAGATGGGTAGACCTCTGTGTTGGGTGTCTTCAGACTGGAGGAGAAGGTCCATGTAGGCAAGGAGAAGGCCAAGTCATTGAACTGGCCGAGGCGGTATTCAGGTCGCTAGCTTGACCACTAATGCGGACGTCGGAATGAAGTGGGCAAGCCAGGAGAATGACAATGGAAAGAAGGCTTCCAAAGGTTGGCACTGTGGCCATGAGAGAGGGAAAAGGGTCCTCAGGCACCCCCAACACCAGGCTGAGAGAGAACTGGCTGCCCTCAGGTCAGAGGCCCAGCCCCAAGCCTGGCCCTAGTGTGCCCCCTAACCGCCAGGCCTTCAGAGGGGTGAACAAGGAGCCCTGCTGCCCACCCCAGGCTTGGCCAAAGGTTCCCAGGTCATCCGTCTCTGGGATAAATGGGATTTGTGTCTTGGATATCTGGCTGATCTCCCTGAAAGGCTGGACAAATCCCAGAGGAGAGAGAGATGGAACGCAGCCTCCCCAGTCATTGGGTCAGGCCCACAGGGCTGAGGGAGCAGGGAAGCAGCCCCCTCTTCATTTAACTGGCCCCTGCTGTTCTCACGGTCCTGAGAGGCTCCACGATGGACAGGAGGGACCAATAGTCAGGGTAACATCTCAGAAAGGGCCAAGCTGCCAGGACATCACCTGGTCCAGACCCACTCTGATGGTTGCCCAAAGGTGGCCTGATAAGCCTTAGACGAGAATCATCAGACGCACCCCTGGACCCCCCAATCTGTGCAAAAGCCACGTGATTAACGGCCTCAGCTTAGTCCCATCCTGGTCTGGAATCGCTGTCCTCAGTTCCCCACTAACCTGCTGCTGGGGAAGCTGAAGACCCCCTCCATGGCTAGCCACGGCGACGGCCACACCCCAGGCCAGGTTCACTGACCCCCCTCCACGGCTGACCATGGTGACGGCCACGTCTCAGACCAGTTTCACTGACCCCCCCCACCATGGCTGGACATGGTGATGGCCACGCTCCAGGCCAGGTTCACCCCATTCCTTGCCCACCCTACATTACCACCTCTCTCATCCCTTGTTCCCTGCATGTCCACCCAGGACCCTCTCACTGTCTCGTACCTCAATGCCTTCTTCTCCATAGCGTTTCTCCGCCTGTTCCTCTGATAGTCCCACGCAACCATATTCCAGGGGAGTGAAGACTGTGGTGGGCACCTGAGGGGGTAACAGAAGTGGGCATTGTTCTGGGCCAGGGAAGAGTAACAGGTGATTGTCTAGCATGGCCACACTCGCCTAGGTCACTGGACACAGCCCACAGGTCATGGCCTCATGCCCCCCCCCCACCCTCCAGAAAAATGACTCACAGGGACTTTGGCGCACCCAACTCCAAACCCACCATCTCCTATGACTCACATTTTCGTAGTCCATGAGCTCTGTGGACTGTCCGAAGAGACGCCGTGCCAGCAGCTTCCCTGCCATTATGGCTGTGGGGGTCAGCTCTGGACGACCCTGAACAAAACATCATAGACATGATAATGAGGAGCTAAAGAGACCCTCCCTCCACCCTGGCACATGGCCCTCCCTTCCCCCTCCCCTTAGCCAGTCCATGCCCGTGCCTGCTGAGCATCCTCGGGTGAAAGGCCAGAGCTCCCTTTGGCAGCCAGGTTATGGCAATTCATTTACAGCTATGTGATCTCAGGAGCAGAGAAATGGAAGCATACAGGGCAGCCAGAGAAGAGGTATGAAAAGAGGATTACTGGAAGGGGCCACCGGGGCTTGGTTCACCGGACACTCCCTACATTGATGAGACTACAGTCAACCCCCTTCATTCCCTCCCTAAAAAGAGGACAGTGAAAGGGGACGTGGGCCACAGTGAGAATGGTTGATCCCAGGCAGGTCGGCTGGGCGACATCCAGGCCTGTGGGAAGGCGGGGGAGCCACCAGTGGCTTCTCCTTGTGGGTCATTGGGTAGAGACAAAAAGAGAAAGCCATGAGCTCACAAATGAGAGAATCCAAAGACATGGGAAAACCACTTCATACCAAAAATCACGAGAAAGGGTCAAAAGACCTACATGGACAAAAGTACTCATAGAGACTCTTTTTAGAATGGTAAAGAACTGGAAGGGGAGGGGATGCCCATCCATGGGGGAATGGCTGAACAAGTTGTGGGACATGAATGTGATGGAAGATGACTGTCCTGTAAGAAATCGGGGCAGTCGGACTTTAGAGAAGCCTGGAAAGACTCGCGTGAACTGATGGGAGCAGAGCCAGGAGAACGCCGTCCACAGCAGCAGCCCCACTGGTGATGGCCAGCTGTGGTGGACACAGCTCCTCCCAGCAGTTCAACAATCAAGGACAATCCTCAGAGACCTGCTAGAGATGATGCCGTCCACATCCAGAGGAAACACTAGTGCAGAGCAAAGCAGACTGTGCTCACTTTTTAAAACTTCTTTTGTTTTTCTTTCTTTCTCATGGTTTTCCCCTCTTTGTTCAAGTTTCTCTTTCACATGGCTAATATAAAAATATGCTAAATACAATTATCGCCCAAGTACAACTTTTACCAGATTGTTTGCTGCCATGGGGAAGGGGGAGGGAAGGGATGGTGGTAGAGGAAATAAGGAACTCATAAACTTGCAAATGGATGAATTTTGAAAATTACCTTTGTATAAAATTGGAAAAAAATAGTAAAGGAAACCACATCAGGCTTAGAACTCAACCAATAGATCAGAAGCCCTTGTAAGTCTCAAGGCTCCAGATGAACTCCATTTATTTTCCAGTTTCTCCTCCCTCCCCTTTCTTCCATTTTCTCATCTCTCCATTTCCGTCCTCCCTCCTTCCTTGTCTCTCCTCTCTCCCCTACCTTCCTTATCTCTCCTCCCTTTTCTTTCCTCCCTCCTTCCTTGTCTCCTCTCTCCTTTCCTCCTTCCTTGTCTCTTTTCTTTCTTCTGTTTCCTCCTCTCTCCTCTCTGCCTTCCTCATCTCTCTTCTCTCCTTTGCTCCCTCCTTCTTCTCTTTCCTTTCTCCCCTTTCCTCCCCTCCCTCCCCTTTCCTCCCTGCTTCCTTCTCTCACCTCGCCTCTGCCCTTCCCTTTCCTCTCTTCCTTTCTACCATTCTTGCTCAGGGGAAGGCCCCATACTCAGCCAAGTTCAAGGGGACCTGCACTCTTGGGCCAGGGCCACCTTTGGCTACTCTGCCCCACCCAGGATGCTGATAGCCGTCGGACCCACTTTCAGTTTTTCCCCAGAACAGGAACCTAAACTCAGGCTGCCGAACCCACATCTCTGTTATCCATTTGGATTCAAACTAGACAGGCCCGTTCCCTCCTGGGCCATGACAAATTCCTCAATCTTAGCCCTCCTTGCTTTATCCAAGATCCATCGGTCTCAGCTCCTGCTCGGCCACTCCACACATGCCTTTGGCCAGATGAAGCCTGCCAAGTGTTTTTTCTTCCCCACATTTGCCTGAAACGCGGCTGCCAATCACTGCCGGAGCAGGAAATACAGATGTTGTTTTGGCATTCCAAAAATGAATGGAAGATCGGAAGGGCAGATAAAATTGTGAAAGCCGTGCCTCGCATACCATGAAGCTTGACTAATTACTGAAACATCCATGGATACAGAGCACAAGATCTAATTAAGTCCTGTTTTCTGGTAAACCCTGGGTCCAAACACAGATTCCTGTTGTTGTGAACTGCTCCAAAGGAGCCTTCCACCAAGCCTGGAATCAGGAGTCAGGGCCAAGTCAAGTCCTCGGATACAGGGGTGGATGTTTTCGACCCTCCTCACGTTGGCCTTGGTTTCCAGAACCGGACACAAGTCACAGGCCACTCTGCTATTTGGCCCACTGTTGGAGACATGCACTGGAACAGTCTGAGATAAAGGGGAGGCCAGCCTGTTCTGAGCCACAGCTTTAGAGGCTGCCGATAGGAAAGCTCCAAATGTACACACAGTTAATGGGCCAAGAATAATGGTGTTATCGGAGGGTGGAGTATATCCAGAATGTACACAAAAGCCTCCCCTAAAATAATCAGGTCTTCACACCATTCACAAGGAGAGGATGTGTTCCTCCTGAGATAATGCCCCAAACAACTGCACTGCCCTGATAATTGTGGGGTACCTTGCCACTGTCCACATGGAAAAGTGTGCAGTTTCAATGAGGGAGGGCTGAGAGCCTTTCCATTTCTTGACACATTTTGTTTTGACTCAGCAGTCAGCTCCCAGACTGCCAGCCTGGCGCTCCCTGACTCCGCTGCCCACCTCTGCACCAACTAATAGATAGCTTCCTGGGTTCCTGGGTTTCTCCAAATCCCCCTTTTATTAACAAGGCACTGGGGTTAAGTGACTTGCCCAAGGTCACACAGCTAGGTCATTATTAAGTGTCTGAGGCCAGATTTGAGCTCAGGTCCTCCTGACTCCTGTGTTGGTGCTCTGTCCACTGTGCCATCTAGCTGCCCCAAGCATGGTTTCTCTGAATCTTTATCTTTTTCACTCCCCATGGGAAAGCGGCGCCCCATTCAATCTCCAGGCCACACAGTGTTCAGATATCCATCTGGTGCTGCCAACCATATCTGTGCCCAGAGGGGCTTCTCATTTCCTTGGGATGTCGCCCCAGGACTGGAAGAATAACCACAGCAACACCATGATCACAGGAGCTGGGACTGCTCTGGCTGGGAGGTCTACAAAGCATTTTTCAAATCTGATCCTCACACTGACTGAGGGAGGGAGGTTTTCATTAGGATGCCCATTTTATAGTGGACGTGACAGGTGGGCCAAGGTGAAGTGACCCACCCAGGGCCACAAAGCTACCGAGTGATTGCCAGCTCTCCTATTAGAAGAGCATAAAGAGCTCTCAGTGGCAGTGGGTCCTCACCTACCAGGGGGGTCTGGACGCCCCGGGAAATGCCAATTCTACTTTTGAGCTCAAAGCAAATACAGACCATGCACTTGGATAAGGAAACATCTATCCAGAAACTTCCATGACTGGAGAGTAGCCACGAGAGCCCATTCAAGGTAGAAGGGACTTCAAAGGTAACCTGGCTTAAGGATCAGGGCTCAGAGTTGGGAGGGAGCTCCAGGGCCCCCTGACCATAAGAGCCAAGGTCCTGGTGGGAGGGTTCTCTCACCCACAGCTGCCAAGGTCTGGAGCTGGCAGTTTTCCCCTGGACTATCAGCCTCCTGGGAGACCCCAGGTGGTGCTGCCACCCCTGTTGATCCTCAGAGCTTTGGTCAAAGATGCTCAGTTCCATGTCCAACAGAGCCAACCCCATCCTAGAGGCTGCCCAGGAGTCCAACTCTCAAGCCACATCTGCTTGGGACATGAGGTGGCAAAGGGAGGGTTCTGTCCACACAGGTCGGTTCTATTTGTGTCCAAACTACCAGCAGTAGGGATACCTCTGGGCCTCAAGGGTCACAAAGGGTCTGAATTAATCAGCAACCCCTTTAGGGAGCCTGGGGGGTTGGCCTCAGTTGGGGGCACCTGGGCACCAGTTGGGAGAAACAGCAGCAAGTCACAGTCCTTCTCTGGGCCTCAGTCTGTTGTCTCAAAATTGGACAGAATAATATTTTCCCTTCCTCACTGATGTAGTTATTTTGAGACAAGGGACAAACCATCAGGGTCACAGGAATGGAGACTTTGAATGAACAGGATAGAGTAGAAAGAGCCCAAGGTGGAGCTTCTGACCCTGCTCTGACCCTCAGGAGCTGTGTGACCATGGGCAGGGGCTGTACCAGGGCCTGAGGGGCAAATGAAGAGGCCAGGAGAGCAAGAAGAAAGGGAGGAAAGGAAGGAAAGAGGGAAGGAGGGAGAAAAGAAGAAAAAAGAGAAGGAGAAAAGGAGGCAGGAGGAAGGAAGAAAAGAGGAAGAGAAGGTGGGAGAATAGAAGGGAGGGAGGGGGGAAAGAGGTAGGAAAGAGGAAGGGAGGAAGGAAAGGAGGAGGGAAGAAGGAACAGAGAGAGGGAGGAAGAAAAGAGGAAGAGAAGAGGGAGAAGGAAGGGAGGAAAGAAGAAGAAAGGAAGGGAGAAAGGGAGGAAAGAGGAAGGGAGGAAAGAGGGAGGGAGGAAAGAGGGAGGGAGGGAGGGAGAGAGGGAGGAAGAAAGGGAGGAAGGAAGGAAGGGAAAAAGGGAGGAAGGGAAAAAGGGAGGAAGGAAAAAGGGAAAAAGAAAAGAAGGGAGGAATGGAGGAAGGGCAGGTTGGGAGAGAGGAAAGAATTGAGACAGGGAGGGTGGATGAAAGAAAGGAAGGAAGGAGGGAGGGAAAGAGGAAAAAAAAGAGAAGAGGGAGGATGGCAGGGGGAAGGGAGGTAGGCCCTTGGAGGATTGTCTTTAAATCCTAACTTAGCCAACCGCAGAACAAGTCCAGTTTTAAGAGGTATTATTGCCAGCTCTTTCCAGTCTACTAATCATAAAAATCATCATCTTTGGGGTTTTGATTTAGGCTTCCCTCTGAACTTAGGGTGAGAAAGAGGGTCTGGGATGAACCCAGGGTTGGGCTGAACAAGCCAAAGGCCGCATGATCCAGGATGGCACTCTAGCTGCTAGAAGCGTCAGGCCACCGGGCTGAGCTTGGAGCCAGGTTAGGGTGGGCTCCTGTGCATGACCCCCCTCCCTTCTGGGGGGGTTGTACCTCTGCGATGTCCCCGATGGCATAAATATGTGCTACCGAAGTTGTGTCACTGGAGTTGACCAGGACCTTCTGCGACTCCGGGTGAAGCTTCACCCCAACCTTCTCCAAATTCAAACATCTGGTTTCTGGAACTCGACCTGAGGGAACCAAAGAGAAGCCTCAGAAGTTTTGAGCAGTTTTGATCTCGATCCCCCAGTTTACAAATCCTTGACACGATGCCACGGCCTGATTAAAAACAAATTCAGAATTTCCATTTGGAAGTGGTAAAAACATTACATTAAAATGATGGATGAAGGGATTTTCTCTTTGGGGAAAAATGCTCGTGTGATTACAGACCTGAAGCCTTCCAGCCCAGTCTGCATCCTACAAGTGGTGTTGTCGGCTCAGAAGATGGCAGGGAACATCCTATGCTGGAGTCGCTTCAGCCATTCCCCAAGGGCAGGACCCCCCTAACATCCTGACCCCAATCTGACTGAGTTTCTTGGAGAGGGTGCCATTTCCGGGTGTGTCATGAGGTCCCCTGCAGCCATCAGATTGGTGGGGGTCCTCTGGGTTTTAGAAAGAGGGCTGGTAGGGGCGGCTAGGTGGCGCAGTGGATAAAGCACCAGCCCTGGAGTCAGGATGACCTGAGTTCAAATCTGATCTCAGACACTTAATAATGACCCAGCTGTGTGGCCTTGGGCAAGCCGCTTAACCCCATTGCCTTGCAAAAAAAAAAAAAGGGCTGGTTTATCGAACTTTTATAATCAAGTGGCTCAGCTAGAGCTGCTATGGGGAGGGAGCCGGTGGTACAAGTGTGTGTTCAGTCATTTCAGTAACGTACAACCTTCCATGACCCCATTTTGGAGTTTTCTTAGAGTGGAAAGAGGAAGGAGGGAGAAAGGAAGAAAAGAAAGAGAGAAGGAGAAAAAGAGGAAGGAGGGAAGAGGAAGGAAGAAAAGAGGAAGGAAGAGAAGGTGGGAGAAAAGAAGGGAGGAAGGAAGAGAGGGAGGGAGGAAAGAGGTAGGAAGGAAAGCAGAAGGGAGGAAGGAAAGGAGAAAGGAGGGAGGAAAGAAGGGACAGAGGAGGAAGAAAAGAGAAAGAGAAGAGGGAGAAGGAAAGGAGGGAGGAAAGAAGGAGGAAGGGAGAAAGAGGAAAGGAGGGAGGAAGGAAAGGGGGGAGGAAGAAAGTTTATTTTACAGAAAAGGAAACTGAGGCAAATAGGGTGAAGTGACTTGCCCATGTTCACAAAGTAAGTGTCTGATGCTGAATTTAAACTCAGGGAGAAGAGTCTTCCCAATTGCAAGCCCTGCCCTCTTTCCCCATGCTACCTAATGGGACAAGAAATGGCAAACAGTCTGTCTAAAAATAAATTCCAGGCCAGGAAGGCTAAATGGAGGCAACAGGACTCAACACAAGAACTGATTGAGCACCAACCGTGCCAGTGGCAACAAGAGGGTCTGTGATGGGGGCAAGCACAAAATGATGGTGGCAAAGGTCTGGGACCTCAGAAAAGGGCTATTGATCACTGGGAACTGGCAGAGCAGATGCTGGGACATGAATGGCTTAGGATGCATAGTGGTTTGAGGCAGGGCAAGTGGGGGGACCTCAGAGAATCCTGGGAAGGGCTGCACGAATGGGGCTACGTGAGCAGAGCCGGCAGAAGAACATAGCACAGACCGAGACCTGGGAAGATGTCAGAGGGCTTAATGGCTAGACCCATGCCCAAGGGAGCAGCCACCCTCACGGCAGAGCCAATGGTTCTACACTGAGACTGGATGGACAATGTTGGGCATCTGTTTTGCTTGACTTTCTATATTTCTTACAATGCATGGTTTTCTTTCTCTCTTTTTGTCCCCACAGGAGGGGATTTTGATTAACTGAGACAAATTAAATTCTATAAAAATTCATTAAAAAAAATCAAAGACTAGAGTAAGGGAGTGACTAATTGGAGATGAAGGCCGGTAGAAAAGCTGATTCCCAGGGCCCAGCCTCTATCTTCCCAAAGAAGAATATTCTCTGCTGAGGAGAGTTGGCTCAGCTGATACAAGAAGCTGGGGGAGAAAAAAGATTGAAGCAACAGCTGGGGATAGTCCCCAGTGGCACAATGTTGGTCGACAGTGACTCTAACTGTCCAAGTGCCAGAAGAAAGGGAGATTTGGGTACATTTGACAGATCCAGACCTAGGAGAGGCCTTAAGATCAGACGGGGGTAATCCGGAACAATAAGAACCATCACTATCCCAGACATCCAAAGCCTTTGAAAAGAGACACACCCGCCTTCTCAGCCGCCAGGGCCGGCGTCAGCGTCGGGCTCAGCCAAAGCCATGGCGCATCCTTGCTGATGCTGGGGGTGGGGGTCCTGGGAGGTAGGATCCAGCCAAAGCCACCCTGTTATCAAAAGGAAAAGTCCATCTCGAGCTGGGTTGGTGGCACGCCATCAGATGCAGCAGGGCCCAGATGGGGACCATCTCGGAAATCGGGAGAACACAGGAGAAGCAACTGTCTCCTCAGCGCTTTACTGTGATTTACTCGACTCATCATAATGAATTGAGTTTCTACTGAATTATCCATTTGCAGTGTTTGCTTCTTTGGAGTTGATGCTGCATTTTTAGTATTTCTGGCTATTTGATTATCTATGCCTGTGACCAAATGTACTGTGATCAAAACTACAAATAAGTCTGTTGAATAGCCAGGGGGCCCAGCTAAGCCTTGGGCACATCAATTGGTAGCAGCTCAGCCCAGCACAATTATATAGCTTCCTCCACAGGTAGAAACAGGAGGGGCAGCATGATGGCACAGTGGCTAGAGCACCGGGACTGGAGTCAGGAAGATCTGAGTTCAAATCTAGCCTCAGATAATTACTGGCTGTGTGAGCCTGTGTAAGTCACTTTACCCTATGGAGCTCTGTTTCCTCGTCTGTCAAATGATCTGGAGAAAGAAATGGCAAATCAATCCGGCATTGTTGCTAAGAAAACCCCAAATGAGGTTACAAAGAGTTAGAAATAACTAAAAATGACTGAAAAATAGAGAACGGTGGATGCTGAAGTTTACACCTCAGCTCTAACAGGGCTGGGGTTGTTGTATGACTTCGGCCACGTCCAGCAGCCCCCTCTCCTCATCTGAACACGCTGACCTCCACAGCCCCCTTTGGCTCTTGGGGCCTGTGACCCAGACTGATGAACTCTCTCACCTGAAGCCCCCCTGACCAACAGCATCAGGAGCTCTTGGGGAGTGGGGCTGGTCCTTTGCCTTTGTTGTAGCCCTAGCTCTTGGCAGAAGGCCTGGCCCAGGGAAAGGCCTACAAGAACTTTGCTGACAGACAAGGGGACAAAATGGGAGATGTGTGTCTTCCTGTGTTATCAGGTCCCTTTTTCTCTGTTTTCTGTGTTTATTCTGCTGGTCCACTGAGACCCTGTGCTCCCTGAAATTGGATCCATACAAAAGCTGTGTGGGTTCAGAGGAGCTTGGGAAATCCTATGATTAACAAGGAAGTCAGACCAAGTATAACAGCAATGCTTTCACACTGAAGTTAAAATGATTCTATGTTCAGTCCTCACATAGGGAAAAGGATGAGAAAAACTGAGGCCTTTGATATATATATTAACAGAAGGAGAATTAACCAAAAGAGAGCAGGTTTTTCCAAAAAGGCTTATTCTGGCTCAAGCAGGGGGCAGCCTGGGGCCTCTGGAGGGCCTTGGTTTCCCCTTCTGTTCAATGGGAGTCATCCTACATGCCCTCCAAGCTCCCACATCACCAGCACCCGCTGCCTCTTCTTCTGCTGTCGGCACCCAGCCCCCTCCTCAGGCCTGACACTATCAGGCAATGACAATAATAAGCCTCAGAGACCTTATCTTGCCTCGGATGTGAAACAACTTCCGCCTGTTG